>NC_142086.1:34670928-34850928 GCF_054644295.1 Miniopterus natalensis
GGCATTAATAGACATTAACATATTTAAAGCATTAGAATGATATATTAATTCTCAAAGGGTAAAGTCTCAGGAAGGGTATACTCAGGGAGTACAGGTGAGTTTTAAAGCTCATGGCACACGCTGCTACTGTCCAAGAGGGTAAGTAAAATTTGGTGACCTTGAGAAGAACAGGACTATATAAACACTAAAAAAGGAGAGCTATACCACATGTACATAAACCTGTGGTGTTTAATTACTCAGATCCATGCTAGTTCCTGACTTTAGTCTCGATCCCTTAAGGGTGAGACCAGACTGTGCACATCTCTGCATCACAGCCATAGAACTCGAAGTGTGTTTCATAGACCAACATCATTGCCCTCGCCTGGGAGCTTATTAAAAATGCAGAATCACAGTCTCCACCCCAGACATAATGAGTCAGAATCTGCATTTCTAAAAATCTCCAAGTAATTTTAGTGTACATTAAAGTTTTAAAGAAACACTGTTCTACAACACTAGCATAGTGTCTTCTGTACCATTAGATTCAATACATGTTAATTACCCTCAAGAAACAAAGCTTCATAAATTGCAAATATTATCAGGTATATAGGTATGAGACAAAACATGTAACAGTTTGAGAAAGTTTTTTAAAAACATAACAACATACACATATCAGGAATATTGTACTTTTGGGGAAATTCACAATAATTATATGCCGAAAGAAGGGCATATTCTAGCATACTCATATTCAACATGAGGTGTTTAGCCCTGAATGTGAGCAAAACAATCCAATAGTGTTGGAAGAAAATATTAGAATTATATTTACATTTTTATTTTTAGAAAGAGCTATACTAATATTCAATATTCAGGTTGACATTTTTAGCTACCTCATTATGCTAGATAGCAGCAACCTCAGTTTATTGAAATTATCTGCAGTTAATGCATACCTTGATAAGTGAATGTAACTAAATAGACAAATGATTTCAAAACATTAATTTCCATGAAAATGCAGATTGAACATATCTTGGTCTCCACTTATTTGTGGTGGACACTTCCAAGACCCCCCCCATGGATGCCTGAAACTGCAGATAATACCAAACCCTCTATCTACTATGTTTTCCCTATACATATATACTGAGGATAAAGTTTATGTATTAGACACAGTAAGAGATTAGCAACCATAAGTAATAATAAAACAATTACGATATACTGTAGTAAGTTATGAAAACGTGGTATCTCTCAAATGTCTTACTGTACTGTGCTCACCCTTCTTGTGCGTATTCCTGAAACTGTGCAACCAAACCCTACTTTCAGTAAATGGCTTGATGTCACTCATTTCAGGGGATCCCTTGCTGAAGTCTTCCTGTGGACTCCATGCTTTCTACCACAACACGTTGCCATCAATCAGAAAACGTTTTTTGTTCATGTCTTTCATTCACAAATTTAATGCCTTTTCCATCTTAACTAAGTACTTACCACTCATTGGGGCCAGGACTCTTGCAGTTTGAGGTGCGACAGCAAAATTAGAATGAATTTCTTTTTCCTTCTTCACAATTTGCAGATAGAAGATTCATTCTTACCATAAATCTTAACAACCTCAGCAGATGATTGTTTGCTTTCCCTATTAAATCAAGAACTTTTTACCTTTTCAATTAAAGGAAACACATTACAGCTTCTCTGGCATATCTGAGTTCTCAGTATCACTGCCCTTGTTTAGGAGCCATCATGAAGAAAATAAGGGTGAGTTGGACACAGCACATACTGCAACAGCCAATCTGATAACCGGGGGGGGGGGGGGGCTGCTAAGTGACCAATGGCCTAGTAGCTTACACAGCGTGGAGACATAGGACAAAGGGATGGGCGGGTGGGAGCAGGACACCTGAGATTTCATCAGAGCTTCTGAGATTGGCATGCAATTTAAACTTATGAATTGCCCACTTCTGGAATTTCCCATTTAATATTTTTGGACTGTGGTTAATGGCAAGTAACTAAAACCATGAAAAGCAAAACTACAGGGAAGGGACTACTGTAATCCAAATACAAAGCAAGCAATAACAAAAAAGGCTGCGTAGGCACTTCTAGTCCTTATGCAGAGGCTGTCACATTCAAGACAGAAACATTGACAAACTACGTTTAACCTAGTCAACCCCGAATCCCTAAATTTTTAAACAGCTTTGCTGAATTATGATTAATATATAAATAACTGCACATATTTACTGTGTATAATGTGTTGCCCTAAGAGCACATTGCCATTTCTGCATATTGTGCTTTGTGAGACAGATCTTCTAGCTTGGACAGCTGATAAGCTGAGGTCTCAGTAAGAAAAACAAACAAAAAAAACAAGAAGAATAGTGCATAAAGTGAGTTTTATTTCAAAGAATAAAGGAACCCACAATTTTTATTTTAATTTAAACACATCATGAAATTTCAGACTATCAAGAGTCAAAGACAAGGACCTATAATATTCTACAGAAGTGGAGAACGTGGTCATAGTTAAGGGTCACAAGTTAGAATAGCTTTAGACCTCTCAACAGTGCTACTGAAAACAAGAAGACAATGAAAGAAACATTCTCAGTTCTGGAAACAAATTACTTAGATTTTTGAATTCCATATCCAACCAACCATTTAATTAGTGTAAGGGCAGACAAGAGTACAGACATTTTGAGGCACGCAATTTCCTTTTAAAAACTTACTTTCCAAAATACTCTTTCTCAGGAAGCTGTAGATATGGTTCATTAAAATACCAGCATAGCCCGGCCAGGCATGGCTCAGCGGTTGAGCGTTGACCTAGGATCCAGGAGATCGGGGTTCGATTCCCGGTCAGGGCACGTGCCCGGGTTGTGGGCTGCAGCCAATCAATGACTTTCTCATCATTGATGTTTCTATCCCTCTCTCTCCCTCTCCTTTCCTCTCTCTGAAATCAATAAAGATATATTTAAAATAAAATAAAATAAAATAAAAAAATAAAATAAAATACCAGCATAAACCAACAAAAGGGGAGACGTGGAGTCTGGAAGACATATCAAAACAAGGAGCAAAGGAAGATGAAGATAAAAGAAAATTCTGAATAAGAGTTGGCCCTGTCCATCCTGGGTGGAGAGGGCGAACACCCGTGTGGGGCAGGTTGGAAGAACCTGAGAGTTCCCGAAGGTGACGTTGACAGACTCCCTGCTGCGAGCTAACATTAACAGACTCAGGCAAATGGAAGTGGTGGGGTTGAATTTAGTAATAATAGGTAACATTGAGGATATGCTTACTGTGTGAACAGACAATCTAACACTTTGAATATGACCCTTACTTAATGAATATTATGTATTGTCCCCATTTTACAGAAAAGGAAGGCAAAGCTGAAGAACTAGCTAGTTCAGTCATGCAGTTGGCACAGGGGATAAAACCCAGGCAATGCGACTCCAGAGACTTTCTTCTAGTCATTATTCCATACCGACTTGCCAAGACCACAGAAATGCCACCAATTAAAAAAAAAACAACTGCCCAAGAAAAATTAACTTTAGGAAAAACAGAAAATGGCATAAAAGAGAAAATGGCATAAAAAAAATTATACTTTTCTACATGATTATGTTGTGAATGGCATTTTCATAGTCATAATATAAATATTAAATACTGACCTAACCAATATTATGATACAATGGTATTTAAAATATTGGGGGAATGACCCAGTAATTCCACTGCTGAGAACTTATTGGAATGGCCAACTTAAAGCACTGAAAATGTTGGCCTGTAAGGAAAGAAAAATGAAGGACTAGAGACTTCTGATCTTAGCAAGTCTTTGGGACTGATTGATTCTTTATGTATATGCAGTTAAACTACATGCATGCATTTAAACTCTACAGATGCATGATTAAAATAACAATTGCCAAAAGAAAAAAAGATAAAGTAACATTTTAAGGAAAGAGAGGAATCACCTACATTTTTTCCAATCCTATTCTTATCCTCAAAGGAGTTCAGGACATGCCTCCCCCTAAATACACCACTTTGGCATAAGCGGACTCTTGAGAAACAGTACATGCAGGAAGGGCTCTGACCTACCTTTTCTTTTCTTTTTTTAAAATATCTTTTTATTGAGTTCCGAGAGAAACTTCAATGATGAGTCATTGACTGGCTGCCTCCTGCACGCCCCCTACTGGGGATTGAGCCTGGGCATGTGCCCTCACCGGAAATCGAACTGTGACCTCCTGGTTCATAGGTCAATGCTAAACCACTGAGCCACGCCAGCTGGGCTTCACAAAAATAGTTTTGTCTAAAAGGTATAAAAGCTTTCTGCTCTGGTCACTTCTTTAGGTCTTCGTTCTCTTATGAAGGCCCCCATATACTTGCAAAAAATTAACAAACCTGTATGCTTTTCTCCTGTTCCTGTCTAATGTCAGTTTCATTCTTAGGCCCACCCAGAAATCCTCCGAGGGTAGAAGAGAATTTTTCTTTCTCTGCAAATTCATGGATGTACATGCTGCTCCAGTTCTTTGGGAAGCAGGAACTGAGACTGAATTAGGAATGCAAATGGCTATTGTGGAGGAAAACTTGAGGGGGGGAAAAAAGAGGTAAACACAGGATTAGGCAGAGGGAGATGTTAGACTGCCATGCAGACCTGACAAAGTCACCCTCAGCCCAGGGAGAAGTTCTGGAGCAAAGATTAGAGGAGTCCACATTGGGCAGAAGTGGTCTGGCCCTTGTTCCACTACCTCACTCAGCCATTAACAGAGAGCAAGGGAGAAAGAATGACCTCGGCTGGACTGCCCAGTTGGAAGCTCTCAGGTAACCGCTCTCCTTGTCGTTGGGCCGTGAGTCCTTCCTTGAAAGGAGATTTGAGCTGTACTCTTCAGTGTTAGTCATATTTCTTTTAAAATATCTGAAGCCATAGTGTACATGAATGCATGCTGTTTTTCTACTTAGCTGTATTCCATGTTTATTTTCACATTATTTTAATATTAATGAAGTGATTCTTACATTCAAATTATTTTAATATTAAACTTAATACAATGTGTATATTCATTTCACACCAGTATAAAAGGGTACGGTAAAAACTAATTCCCTAGGCCAAGCCCCAGTTGCCCTAGACTCTCCTTTGAGAGGAGCCACAACGACCAGTTTCTTGCATGTTCTTTCAGGGACACCCTATAGACTAAATAAGTTAATACACGTGAAGTGCTTAGAACACCGCCTCACTCCAACCAAATGCCGCATAAATGTGCGCTGTTCACAGTGCAGGCAGAGATGGTAGTCCTGGCAGTGGAGTGGTGGCAGGTACGTGTTTATCCACCTCAGTCTGTCTTAGAGGCTAAATATTATTACAACTGTAATAATTTAAACACTGTTATAGAAGGACAATGAATAACAAGCTGCTGTGATTACCATAATCTCCTAAACTAATATAATAAACAAGTACTGTACAGAAATTAGATGTCAAAAAATAAATTATCTATAAAACTCTGCATAGCCCAAGGTCTGAATTAGAGCATTAGAGTGAGAAATGGGAAGACTTGTGCTAATTAGATGTTGAGTGTGGAGGAGACATAAAATTATTCAACTTTGCCTCTAGTTAAGGGTACTAGAAACTTAATACCTAGCACGGTCAACTGGCATATCAAAATCAAGTCTCTGCTCAAAGGATGAGGCAGGTTACACTGAAAACCTCAATACTAGATAAACTCAATACATGCTAAATTGTGGCCGTATCTTAATTTCAGTGACTTATCTCACAGATATACTCTCTTCCAGCATAATTTTTAATTGAAATAAATTTGGGCCCATAACGCCTTGGGGTATGAATTGTGGGTCTATCATTTATAGCTGGGTGACCTAGGTTCAACTACTTTAACTTGTCTGAGCTTCAGTTTTCTTATTAGTAAAATAGGGGTGATATGAAGGACTATATGAGTATTTGCTATTAGCAGTGGTGAATCTTATTTTCTGACTCAATCTAGTTCTAGTTACTGAACATTTCTATGCTGTTATGATTAAAATATCTTCTTTTAAAAAAGGGAACCATAACCCTGGCCAGGTGGTTCAGTTGGTTGGGGCTTGATTTTGATCACCGAAAGGTCATAGGTTCAAGACCTGGTCAGGGCACATACCTAGGTTGCAAGTTCACTCCCCATTTGGGGAACATATGGGAGGTGCCCAATAAGTGTTTCTCACACCAATGTTTCTCTCTCTCTAATAAAAAACAAACAAAAGGGAAATATATACAGATGTTGGGTCTCAAGTGATTTATGAAGCCATAAACTATATCTAAAATACAAAATTGCCATTCCATCAACAGGAAACTTAATGTTGGCATATTTGAAAACAGAGCAGAAGGATATGGCCCTAGGAAAGGTTTTTTGTAGTAGACCTGATATGAAAAACACTGAAAAGCAGTTCATGCATTCCCCAGAGAAATCAGACCACTGGTATGTTTAGAGTGATTAATAATGTTAATGAGTATTTAGCACTCTTGGAAGGATAACTTAATTGACTACACAGTCTTAGGGGACTAAAAGTGCAGTGTAAGAATGGAATCCTGGCTTTACTTGAGTCAAATTTTGAAGCCAAGAAAATTAAACAAGGATAGGAATCCATGTGTTTCAAAGACATGATTTGAACAGTGTTCTATTTAAAAAGTCATCAAGAGCCATCGGGGCATAGTGGGATTAGAAGGGGGGGGAACACTACTAATTTACATTAGGGTTGCATCATTGCTCTAAGCATCTTGTATTTGCCTATAGACTGAAACTTTGGTATTGAGAAATTACTATGTTGAAATTTCAGATAGCTTATCTAACATAACAGCTGCTTGCCCAATAGAGGGCGCTCCTGAAATAGAATGATTTACAGTGAAATAATTACGTGGAGAAAATAGTATTTGAGGCAGAAATAGCTGAGGGAACCACAGACTCATATGGTTTTTGGATAAGTTCTAATTCTTTAGAGGCATTATCAAAATTATCAGTGAAGGGGTAATTGAACCCACAGACTCCTTTTACAGAATTCTCTAAGGAACATAAATTACAGATATTAGCATCTTGGTTGGACACCAAGAACTCGAACAGTACAATCACTGCCTTGAGGAAACATTCTTATTGAAAAGACAAGGGATACTCTTAATGCAAAGCTAAATTACAACAAAACGCAGTATATACAATAAGAATTCAGAAACAAGAGAGGCAACTCTCAACTCTTATGTGAGGAGGGCTTTGCTGTTTGGTGTTTTTATTGGAGGGGATGGAACAGGCAGGGAAAGGTGAGTGGAGATGACAGGGCAAGGTGGGAGGACAGCAGGAACTACAGCCTAGAAGTGGAGAAGAAAAAAAATCTTCTCTACTGCCAGTCTGGAGTAGAAAATTTCCACTAGGAAATCTGAAAAATAAAATTGAAAATAACAGATTATGAACAGACATGAACTTCCTATTAAGAGAGTGGCAGAGATAGAGACTTCAAGCAGGAGAGTTAAGCAAGGAAGAAAGCTCAAGACTGACAATCAGGACATTTTGGAGGAAATTTCCATGGAAGGTACAAAATGCTATCTCAGGTCCTGCTTCATAATTTCCCAAGGTTCCTGCTTAATAAGGGCACAGGTTCTCCTTCCTTTTTCACACTTTCTCCTGTCTACTAAAAATAACAATAGCTACCTTTTAGGAAAGATCTGTTTTCTGCCTGGCCAGGTGTGGCCCAGCAATTGAGCATCGACCTAGGATCCAGATAGTGGCTTGATTCCCAGTCAGGGCACATGCCCAGGTTGCAGGGCTCAATCCCTGGTTGGGGGCATCAGGAGGCAGCCGATGAATGACTCTCATCATTGATGTTTCCATCTCTTTCCCTCTCTTCTCTCTGAAATCAATAAAGATATATTAAAAAAGAAAACAAAGAAAAAGAAAAAAGACCTGTTTTCTGTGAGGAGTTTTATAGGCATTCTCTCACAAAACAACCAGTCTGGTAAGAAACCTCACTGTCCTTTTACTGATGGATTCCTAGCTGTCAAGTGGTGAAACTAAAATTTGCCCACTGCTTTAATTCCAACATTAATATTCTTTTCACTGTATCTTTAAAATTCATAGAGGCTAAAGACAGGCATGGGAGATCCTAATCTTCAACAGCGATGATGGGAATAGTGAGGTGTCCCAATGACACATGAATATGCAGTGAGTAGACAACTGTACATTTCCTTAGCTCATATACCATTGTCTAACTTGAAGGGTAAGATTTTTTTTTTTAAGAGATAGGAACATCAACGAGGGAGGAACATAGTTTGGCTGCCTCCTGCACACCCTCTGCTGGGGATTGAGCCCACAACCCAGACATGTATCCTGATCGGGGCTCGAAGTGATCACCTCTAGGTGCGTGGGACGACGCTCGACCGAGCCACACCGGCTGGACCAGATTAAGTTTTAAAATTATGCATAAACCTTAACTTGGCAACATGTAGAGTTTCAACAAGGTTTTTTTTGCTAACAGGGATGTGCCTGTGGGCTTTTAAGAAAGTCTTTTTTACATTCTGAAGTAACTTCCAAGTAAAAAAATAAAATCACTTTCAAGTTTGTAATGTTGGCCATATATCCACTAATTGCCTTCGTACAATAGATGATAAATAGGTAAGGAGTGTTTCCATCAAGTTGATATCTCCTCCTGACTGCTGCATGCTTAGTATTATAGATTAATATTACAACTCTGAAGCCACACTCATCTGTGACACATTTAAGACGGACCTCGTAGCACTTTGCCCTAATCTGTTTTGCCCTGAGAGCCCAACTGAGCACTCTCCGGGAAGGCTTTCAAGTGCCATTTGATCTTTCTGTCTCTCTCCCTCAGTCTGGGCCCCTATAAAACACTGATGGACAGCTGAGCCGTTAGCCATCAATAGCCTGAGTTCAAGGTAGCCTCACTTTAATTCTACAAAATATATTGCAGGTCACAAACACTCATATTCTCAAGCTTGTAGAGTTTGAAATGTAAGTAATAAAAGTGTAAAGGGTGAAATTAAGTGCTTACTTGGGACCATAACGCCTCCCTTCCCTTCCCTCCCCTCTTTCCCTCCCTCCAGAGAGGAGGACACATATGAGAAATTACAGGCAGCTAAGTTCATTCCTTTTTCAAATGTTTTTATTGATTCTTAGAGGAAGGGAGAGGGATAGAGCGATAGAAATATCAATGAGTCATTGATGGGCTGCCTCCTGCACGCCCCCCACTGGGGATCGAGCCCGCAACCCGGGCATGTGCCCTGACCGGGAATCGAAGCACGACCTCCTGGATCCTAGGTGGATGCTCAACAGCTGAGCCATACCCGGCCGGGCGAAACTTCTAGCTTTAAAAACACTGGTCAGAAAACAGGATTGCCAAGCCGGGCATGCCTCAGTGGTTGAGCGTCGACCAAGGATTCAGGTGATCAGGGTTCAATTCCTGGTCAGGTCACATGCCCGGGTTGCGGGCTCGATCCCCAGTGGGGGGCATGAGGGAGGCAGCCGATCAATGACTCTCTCATCATTGATGTTTCTCTCTCTCTCCCTCTCCCTTCCTCTCTCTGAAATCAATAAAGATATATTTAAAAAAAAAGAAAAAGAAAACAGGATTGTGCTCACTTTGGCAGCACATACACTAAAACTGGAACAACACATAGAAAATTATCATGGCCCCTGAGCAATGATGCCGCACAATTTTGTGAAGTGTTCCATTAAAAAACAAAAACAGAAAACAGAAGGATTAAATATACATGAGCCAAGAACTTAAGGAAAATTACAACTCAAGCTAAAAAAAGAACCACTGAATAAATTCAAAGAACCAACGGAGGAAGGAAATAATGCTAAGTAAAATAAGCCAGTCAGAGAAACACAAGTACCACATGATCTTACTCATATGTGGAATCTAAAGAACAAAATAAACTGACGAACAAAATAGATCCAGAGACAAAGAAGCATGGAACAGACTGAGGAATCTCAGGGGTAAGGAAGGAGAGGGGGGAGTGTGTGGGAGAGATTAATCAAAGAACTTACAAGCTTATATGCATAACCCACGGACACAGACAGTAGTGTGGTGAAGGCCTGGGGTGGGGAAAGGGGGTGGGGGTGGGGTAGAAGGGGTCAATGAGGAAAAAAGAGGACATCTATAATATTTTCAACAATAAAGATAAATTGAAAATAAAAAGATATTAAGGAAATTGAAAACAAAACAGCAAGGCAGTGATCTAAACCAGAAATCAGTTGTAGTGGACTTGGACAGGGAATGCCCGGATGCCCCTGCTAAGAAAACAATGTTATCAGCAGAAAGCCTCCAGCTTTGGGCCCCGGGAGAGTACCACCCTTAGTTGAAGACAAATATCCTTGCCCCAGGCCTTGGTCTTCCCCAAGCACCCCAGGACCAGAGACTAACTTGGCTAGAGTATAGTGCACAAACTTTTGACCCAAGGTGAAACGACCCTGACATTTTAGCTCCAGAACTTCCTCCAGAGGTTGACCAAGGCTTTTACTCTGTTCAACTTGCATCACAGTCTGGTTTCTCTCTTCAATCTTGCTTTCTTCCTTCCCTTTTATTAGTGGTAATCCCACAGTTGCTCCCCCAAATCCTGTACCCTACGCTTCCCTGAAGTCTGATCCCTGAAGATCCCTATGTGGGCAATGGTCTTCAGAAAAACTAGTAAGATGAATAAATCGCTAGTAAGACTGAAAAAGAGAAAAATAAAATAAACAAAATATAGAATGTAAGAGAAGAATTAACTACTGACATAGCAGACAAAAAATATAGTGATAAGTTAACTTTGAAAACTTGGAAGAAAAAGTTCTGGACAAATACAAGATGAAACTGTAGCATAAATGTAAATAGAAAGCTTGAATAAACCAATAGTGATTAAAGAAATTAAAAAGATGATCATATACTTCTTCCCCTTAGCACACATCTTTGCTTAGATGTTTTCACATAATACCACAGATTTTCAAGTGCTAAATAATTCTTTTTATACACCTTATTCCAGGGAATAAAAGAAAACATTTCCAAACTTTCTTAATGAAACCAGTATAATTTATATTATAAAACTAAGTAAGTCAGTATGTGAAAAAATGATAAACTCATGTAATACAATTTTACATAGAATATTTTAATGCATGATGATATTAATTGGTCATAACACACAACTAAAAGGTAAACTTAAAGTCAATTTTTAAATTAAAAAAATCAATTAATTTGCCCTCGCCAGTGTGGATCAGTTGGTGGGGCATCGTCCTGTGCAGAGACATTGCTGGTTGATTTCTGGTCAGGGCATGTGCCCAGGTTGCTGGCTCGATCCCCAGTAGGGGACATGCAGGAGACACCTGATCGATGTTGTGCTCTCACAATGTTTCTCTCTTCTCCCTTCCTTCCTCTCTAAAAATCAATAAATTATTCTTTCTTTAAAAATCAATTAATTTTAAAAGTATTTTAGATTCATGAGGCCACAATGGTACTCTAAAAAAAGAGTGTTCCTTTACAGAATGTTAAAAAATGAATAAAGACTGATAGTTTGCAACCCTCGATGTAATAATTGATTCAGGCATGAATGACCATTGGATTCTAAGATTCGTTGGGTGAAGGGCTGTTGGAAGAGAGTATAGAGGAGGTAAATGGTGATGGGGGGGGGGAAGAAATTAAATTTTTAAAAAGGTGGTGGACAAGATAATTACATGGTGTCAAACTCAGCACCCTACAAAGTTATAAATTTCAAAGTGAAAACTGCACTTAGACCTTGGAGAAGGTGGTCATCACTGTAAGAAAGTCATAGCATTTTTAATATGACTCAATCTGAATTATGTACCTTCTCATGCAATGAAATATGTTGTTAATCTCATGTATAAGTATTCTTCCTTTTTTTAAAATACATCTTTATTGGTTTCAGAGAGAGGAAAGGAGGAGAGAGATAGAAACATCAATGATGAGTCATTGATCGAGCCCACAACCCGGGCATGTGCCCTGACCGGGAATCGAACCCCAATCGCCTGGATCGTAGGTCAACGCTCAACCGCTGAGCCACGCCAGGCAGGGCTAAAATATTGGTCTAAAAAATGTTTTAGCTGAATCTAATCAAGTCTCTAGTTTTACTTTTGAGTTTATAGAGAATTAGTCAAAGAACACCATGAGAAAACAATCCAGAATTTGGTATAATGTACAAGAAAACTGACCTATTCCCTCAAAGATATAAAAAAAGATCCTTGATTAAAATGAACTAGAAAAATATTATAATCAATTAAATGCCTGAAACTGTTGAATCCTGGATTTTTACCTGAAACTGCTGAATCCTGGATTTTTACAAGTACAAAACATATTTTAAGGACAATTAATCATATTTGAATATGAACTAGATATTAGATGCTATTATAAAATGCTTATTTTTTAGTTTTGATAATGACACTGATTATAATGTCCTTATTCTTAGAGGGTGCATGGTAAAGCATTTAGGGGCAAAGAATGTGTCTGCTTACTCTTCGTGGCAGGGTAACCAATAAAAATCAAATGGGAAAGATTTTTCAAATGTGGGAGAAATGATAAGTTGAAAACCTGCTATTTTTTCAACCTTTCTTTGCTTCAAAATTTTGGAAATATAATAAATTGTATAAGCTAGAAAAATAGAAGAGTGTTTCTACATTGAAATTCATGTTTACCATACGTATGAACTAAGGGATAATTTCTCTCAGCGATGCTTTGCAGTCTTCAGTGTACATGTCTTGTAATTTCTTAAAGTTTATTCCTTTAATAGTATTACATGCTATTTTTGATGCTATTGGAAATGAAATCATTTTAATTTTGTCAGATCATTGCTAGCATATACAACTGATTTTGTGATTTATATACTCTGCAAAACTGTTGTATTTGTTAATTAGTTCTAACAGTTTTTTGAAGAATTACTCAAGTTTTCTATGTCATAGCATCTGTGTAGACAGTTTTACTTGCAAATTTCCAATTTAGATGACCTTTATTTCTTTTTCTTGCCTAACTTCTGTGGCTACAACTTCCAGTACCATCTCGAATAGTAGTGGTAAAAATGGGCATGTCTTGTTCCTGACTTCAGGGGGAGAAATTTCAGCCTCTCACCGCTCAGTGTGTTAGCTGTGGGCTTTTCACATGTGACCTTTATCGTGTTGCGGCTGTTCTATTTTAGTCTTTTTTTTTTAATCCTCACCCAAGCATGTTTATTTTTAATTTTTATTTTTAATGTCTTTATTGATTTCAGAGAGAGGAAGGGAGAGGGAGAGAGAGAGATAGAAACATCAGTGATGAGAGTCGTCACTGACCAGCTGCCTCCTGCACGCCCCCCACTGGGGATCGAGCCCGAAACCCGGGCAGTGCCCTGACCAGGAACTGAACTGAGACCTCCTGGATCCTAGGTTGATGCTCAACCGCTGAGCCATGCTGACCAGGTGAGGATTTTTTTAAATTGACTTTTTTTTTTTTTTTTCATGCGAGAAACATTGATGTGAGAGAGAAACATCAATCAGTGCCCCCTGTACATGCCCGGCCAGGGATGGAACCCCCAACCTAGATATGTGCCCTGACCAGGGAATCAAACCCACTTTTTGGAGTACAGGATGACGCCCCAGCAACTGAGCTACCCAGCCGGAGCTCCATTCTATTCTTTGTGTATTCAATATTGGGGTTGGATTTTGTTAAATGCTTTTTCCCCTTGCGTCCAGATGTGGTTTTTTAATTCTATTAATGGGTATTCATTTTATTAACAGCTAATAAAATGCTTCAATTAAAATGAGAAAAGGGAAAGAGAAGACAAAAAGGAACTGAAAAATGAGGGCAATAAAAAATATTGCAATCCATCTCTATCAATTGTTTTAAATATCAACGATCTAAATATACCAATTAATCAATGGAATGAGAGGACAAGCCAAAGACTAGGAAAAATATTTACAAATGACTTATCTGATAAAGGAATGTCACTCAAAATATAAAAAGAACTCTTAAAACTTAAGCCCTGGCCGAGTAGCTCAGTTGATTAGAGCATCATCCAGATGTCAAGGTTCAATTCCTGGTTAGGGCACATACAAAAAAAAAAAAAAAAAAATCAATGAATGCATAAACAAGTGAAACAATAAATCAATGTTTCTCTTTCTCTCCCTGCCTCTTCTCTATCTCTAAAAGTCAATAAAAAAATTAAATAGATTATAAAAGATTACTAACCTTAAAAGTAACTTAACAAAACAAACAGCCAAGTGAAAAACAAATGGGCAAAACACCTGAACAGACAAGTCAGCAAAGATATACAAATGACAAAGCATATTAAAATCACATCATTTGTAATTAAACAATTGCAAATTAAAACAATGAAATACCATTACACACCTGTTAGAATGGCTAAAATCCTAATCACTGACAACACCATATGCTGGTGAGGACATGGAGCTATACAAACTCTCATTCATCGCTGGTTGGGAATGCAGAACGGTACAGCCAATTTTGGAAGACAGTTTGGCAGTTTCTTATAAAAAGAATCACTCTTAATGTAAGATCCCAAAATCATGCTCTTTGCTATATAACCATAAGTTGAAAATACATGTCCACAAAAACCTGAACACAAGCCATTTTATTCATAATCACCAAAATTTGGAAGCAACCAAGATTGCCTTCAATATGTGAATGGTTAAACAAATTCTAGCACATCCAGACGGTGGAATATTTAGTGCCAAAAAGTGGGTTATCAAACCATGAAAAGACATGGAAGAACGTTAAATGCATATTGCTGTGAAAGAAGTCAATATGAAAAGGCTACTGTATAATTCCAACTGTACGACATTTTGGAAAAGGCAAAGCTACGGTTACAGTTAAAATATCAGTGGGTCAGGGACTGGGAGCAGGGAGTGCCAAATAGAGTACAGAATTTTTAGGGCAGTGAAGCTATTTTGTGTGGCTCTATAGTGGTGGATGCATCTCATTACAGTTGTCGAAACCCACGGAATGTAAGACACAAAGAGTGAACCCTAATGTCAATTATGAGCTTTAAGTGATAATGATGGGTCAATGTAAGTTCAACAAATTTACCATTCTGGTGCAGGGTGTTGGTAGTAGGGGAAATGGGGGTTGCGGGGGAGGGGGCAGAATTTGGGAACTCTTACTTTCTGCTCAATTTTCGGAAAGCCTAAAACTGCTAAAAAAAAATCTATTAATTAAAACAAAGCCAAATTATATTCTATATAGCTAAGTACCTGAAGCAGCGGTGGCTGTCACTTTTTGGGCAAATCTCAAGTACAGAATCGACATTCACATCTGTATTCAAGGCATCAGGCAACACTGAGAATGTCCAAATCAGCAATCATCAAGATACAAGTTAATTGAGCTGTGAGCTCTCCACCATTTATTCTTTATTGAGAGTATCCAAACCAGGTTGCTTTTTCTTCCTCACTTTAACTAATCTTTCCATCATCCTTTTATTCCTATAAAACAAGTTAGAAAAGAATTTTTTAAAACTTAGAATAAGATAATCATTCCATATCAACCTCTTGGAAATGACCAATAAAACAAGGAATCCACTTCTGGAGTTCCACACCCTCAACCTCCCCTAAGAATGGTAGGTGAGCCTAGCCCAGCGTGGCTCTGCGGTTGAGCATCAACCTAGGATCCGGGAGATCATGGTTCGGTTCCTGGTCAGGGCACATGCCCAGGTTTTGGGCTCGATCCCCAGCAGGGGCGTGCAGGAGGCAGCCATCAATGACTCTTATTGATGTTTCCCTTTCCCTCTCCCTTCCTCTCTCAATCAATATATACAAATTGATTGGTAGGTGAAAGAATTTTATGTGGTAAATAAAGAAACAAGATATCAAGCCTTGGGGGTGGAGGGGGAGAGAGTAACCAAAGAATTTATATGCATATATGCACAACCCAAGGACACGGACAATGGTGGGGAGAGGGACTGGGGAGGGGGAAGGGATGGGATGGAAGGGGTCATTGGGGAGAAAAAGGGACATCTGTAATATTTTAAACAAAAATAAAATTTTAAAAAATAAAATAAAAAAATAAAAGGTGCCGCTGGTTGAGAACCAATGGGGGGCATAAACTCTAAAAAAAAATATATATATATATATATCAAGCCTCACATTCTGTACACAGTTGGTTCCACTTCTTTAACTTTATACTCTCCCTTCCTTTCCCAGTTTCTCCCCCATCCCTTTCTGTTCACACATGCTCATGGTTTTCCCATTAAAAAAGACAAAGAAAAAAAAGAGGAAAGAAGGAAGCTCCCTTGATATTACTAATTTCAACTAACTGCTATCTCCTCCTTATCACTCAGGTTGTAATTATCAATATGCCCTGTCCTGTCCTTCTCCTGCTCTACCCTAACTTGTCACTGTCACAAACCTGCTTCTACTGGCCGTCTCAACCTACTCTCAGAAAGGCCACCAATTATGGACTAAACTGAAATTCTCAGTGGCACTGCAGCCCTGGTCAGTGTGGCTCAGTTGGTTGGAGAGTCATCCCACGCACCTAAGGGTGGTGGGTTTGATTCCCAGCCAGGGCTTCAGATCCGAGGGCATGTGCGGGAAGCAACCGATGGATGCTTCTCTCAACACTGTTTCTCTCTCCCCGCCCTCCCTTCCTCTAAGATCAATTAAAAAAAAAAAAAAACAGCACTGCATTATCCATAATCTTACATGTCCATCTCACTGCCAACCACTTCCTCCAGAAACTCTGCCCACTGCTCCTTTTTCTCACTTATTTCCCAGCTTCTAACTGTACTTCCAACTCTCCTTGCTCACCTGCCATCAATATATTGATTTTTAGAGTTCTTTCCTACGTCCCTGTTAATTCCTATATACTCTCATGTACAATTTAAATGCTAATGACTCCCAAAAATATTTCCCTGTAACCCATACTTATATCTCAGGCTTCTAGACCCATGTCAAGCATCTCCCAGGTATCACATTCTTCCCACTAAACTGGACAGATTTCTACCTTTCCTCCATCTAATAAGATAGCACTTTATTCCTTTTACTCCTACATCTCTTAAATTTGTCCCATTCCTCTTTAAATTCTTTGCCAAGGTCATAAATTATGTTTTATCAGAATTATTATAGTAATCTCTTATTTACCCTGCAACCTAGTTTCTGCTTCAGGATTTCAATCCACTTAAAAAGAAAAAACCTTAGCTTCCCTCCATACCCACACCTCACATCACCTCCACCCAATTCCATCAGCAAAAGCTGTTACTAATGGGTGACCATTAGGAGGTCTATAGTCTATAGAAAATCTAAAGCATTGCTTGTGTATGTCCAGTGTATATTTTCCTGAACAGTGGGTGTATAACTATCATTATATTCTCAAGGGAATCTATGTCCCAAAAGTAACTGAGAAATTATGACTCACAAGATAATATGAGACCTTTATTGCAGATAGAAACCTGTCAGTGGTCTACTTTCCCCTTACCTAGACTTATGTCAATACAAGCTTCAATCATATTGACCTATTTGCAATTTTTAAGTATGTCATGCTCTTTTATTTCCAGGTATTTATATGGGCTATTCCCAGTACCAAAATGTTCAAATTATTATTTTCCAACCGATAAGGTCTTCCTCAGTACAGGTAATCCTTTCTGAAGTTTCTCTAAGCTATCTCAATATATATACTACCCATATTATATATACTACCCATATATTTTCAGAGCATCTCTTTTCATTTCAGCATGCTATATGGATTTTGCCATACTCATTTTTCTTATCCACAGCT
This sequence comes from Miniopterus natalensis, assembly GCF_054644295.1. Taxonomy (NCBI): domain Eukaryota; kingdom Metazoa; phylum Chordata; class Mammalia; order Chiroptera; family Miniopteridae; genus Miniopterus; species Miniopterus natalensis. The sequence continues at coordinate 34,688,581 of NC_142086.1, forward strand.
AAATATCTGACATGTTAAGAAGTCTGTTTTTTCTTAAAACAGGTCTCTAAAATTGAGGCAATTAATATTCTAACTTGTCAGATACTTTAAGATTGCTAAGAAGCCACATTTATCTGAGGTTTAATCCACTACACCAAGTTCTTTTTCCTTCCTATCTTTGCCTGATCTATAAAACAAATTAATAGAACAGTATGTTTACCTTCTGTTTTCTCCTACTAAGCTGTTCAGAAACCCATTTAGACATCTACTTTTTTATGTACCATATAGAAAAATATTTAAGTTACCTCTTAACACATTCAGGGCATAACATATTATCTTCTAGGTCTGGAGATGGGAAAGTGCAGGCTGGTAACAGTAAGAGAGAGATCATCTTCGTGGGAGTGTCAGGCACCCAGGCATGACCTGCACGGAACTGCAGGCGAACCCAACCCATTTTGTCTGCCAAGAGAGGTCTGCCATGGACCACACACCACCTGACACCTGGAGAGGAAAGAGAAACAAATATAAACAACTAAGATCAAGTAATTCAACTCCATTCAACCTCTCAGCATATCACTCTTGACTTTGCTCTTATATTCTGTTGATGGATCAACTGAATGAAAATCATGAAAAATGTAGACCAAAAGACATGATAATCTAACTTCACAAATTATATAACATTAGGAATAATAACAATTAAGTTTTAGAAATGCTTGCTTTGTGTCCAGAATATTGCTAAGTGGTTTACATGTATTCATACATTTATTAAGAACATTATTAATATTTACCTTCTATTTACTTTTTTTATTTATGGGTGAGGTAACTGAAGCTTGCAGTGCTAAATAATTTTCCCCGAACCAAGACACGGATCCAGGTATTCTGATTCACAACACATTTGTCTAGCTACTACATTGTACTGCTTCAAATATAAAAACAGGAAAAAGGATCTTTGTTTAAAAGCCCAAGGAACAATCTAATTGGGGAGATGGATATTTAAGAAAAAAAACAAGGTAAAATATCAAGTGTCTGAAACAGAGAAAGAAGCAGGCACTGTGAGCTTAAATATTCATAAAAATTCCCCAGTCAGACTGTAAAACAATAGATTATGTTTAGCACTAGATATCCAATAACTAGGCACGTTCCTGGATCATAGGTGCTTAATAACTGCTAAATGGAAAGATACTAAAAGGATGAATTAGTATCAGATGCTACTAGGTCATATGGCACATTAACGAAAATTAGAGGTGTCATCTTTGGGTAAACAGTCCTTCAGAGACAGCTTGGTGGCTGGAAGGCACTTTTGGAAATTAGCAAAGGGGGCCCATTCCTTTTCACAGGAGGGAGTGCAGCTTGGAGAGCAGACAATGGGCCGATCTCAGCTTCTGCCTTCCTTTTGGCTGGGTTTCTTGTGTAACAAACAATGCACATTCCTATATACAAGTCAGCCCTGGATAAAAAGAGGATCCAGAACACTTTTGGAAATGAGTTGGAGAGGAAAATAACTCAAGCAAAAAGGACAAGGGTCACTTTGTGTTGACCTGAGCTAGGGTTTGCTAACAGAGATGAAAACAAAATATCAAGGAGGAAGAGTTGGAAGTCACAGCTAAGTTATTTTCAAGATTTCTTAAGAGGAGAGGGCCCCCAAACATTTTGATTATTATTGCCTGCTTTTAATGTACCAAGTTGTATCCCAAAAATCTCCCAATCATTCTATGAGACTGAATAGATGTAATCTTTATTTTATAAATCAGGATACCGGGGTTTACGCTGAGTGACTTGCCAATGCCACATACCAAGGAAGTCGTTAGACAAGAACTTGAACCAGGGCTGTTCAAATCCCCACACTCTTACTCACCATGCTATGAAGAAAGCCTTGAGGGAAAGGAGAGAAAAAGCTGAAGACCTTTGGCTGTGGCTGACCACATTACAAGATTATGCTTTCTTCCCTCCTTGCACTCTGCTTAGTGATTTGAAAGGGTCACAACTCAATTACCTGGCTTAGAAATTCATCCAGGCAAAAGCTGACTATCAATCAAAAGTCCTCTATGAACCTAATATTCAATCTACAGATATTTTAACTAACTGTTTTCCTTGTACTACTTTTCAGCATTGGACTAATATAAATGTTAACCTTCTTTCCCTGGAATGGTATTCACTGTTTAACGTTGATCTTACCAGATGTTTGCAGCAGAAAATTCTCAGCAGAAATAGGAATGGAACAGGAATTCGCAGCCTTAGGTTGCACGGCTCTTGCAGCAATTCTTGACCACGCTGCCAACATGGCCTCCTGAGCTGAAGTTGTCACTTCAACTGTATTGGTCACTTCAACTATATTGGTCCATTCCTGTCTCTTCTTACTCTTCTGACTTTTCTCACTCCTTGCTCTCTTGCATTTCCCAGAACATGACTGCAGTGTGGCCTCCTGTGGTGTTTCAGCAATACTCTGCAAATGGGATTCACGGTGAGTTTTTCGTGAACTGCTCCTGACATGATGACTTGTGTCATTGTCATCATTCTTTATGCATTGACCCAGGGGGGTCAGCGTGGGAAAGGTTTAGGAACGCTAGCTCCCTTAGAGTAGGGTTCTCAACTGGGAGAAGTCGATTGCTAAAACTGTGGGGCAGGGGGGTTGCTACCAACATCTAGTGGGTAGAGACCAGGGATGTTTAGTCTGCTACAAAACCTAAAATACAGAGGGCAGCCCCCAAAACAAAAAGAAATTATTTGGCTCAAAATGTCAATAGCCTTGGTTGAGAAACCTTGCTTAGAGGTACAACATATGCAGAGATCCTGGGGGAAGGGGGAAAATTCAGTCAGAACTCACATTTACACTGTCTCCATAGTTCCCACTCACTTGTTTTTCTTCAGAATAAGCATGTTCCTTGAGCCTCAGATAAACATCCATTTTCTAAGGAAATTAAGAAGGGGAGAAAAAGTACAAGTTGATATATTGACGAAGTTTCCAATATCTGCTCTGAGCAGCAGAGATTCTCGCCAAGGTACTCACCTTGCCATCAGTGCTCAGATTCAGTTGTTGGCACCAGTTCTGCAAAGTGTCGAAACGCACTTTATGAACTGATGGCAGAGTGGTCGGCAAGGGAAGGATTGGTTTGGGGCGATCTTGGAATTGTCCATTCGTTTGAGGAAGATTAACTGAGAATAGAAAGAAACCAAAGTAGTAATAATTTAAAATTTGTAAGATTCTTTTATAATTTTACAAAGTTCTCACTTATTTCTTACAGCCCAATTTGTGCATATGTGTACCAAATATTTTCCTTCGTATTACAGGTAAGGTAACAGAATAAGAATAAAGGACTTGGCAGACTTGGGTCTCAAATGTAAGTTTGACATTCAAATTCCCATGCTTGCCCAGCCGGGCGTGGCTCAGCGGTTGAGTGTCGACCTAGGATCCAGGTGACCGGGGTTTGATTCCCGGTCAGGACACATGCCCGGGTTGCGGGCTCGATCCCCAGTCGGGGGTGTAGGAGGCAGCCTGTCAATGACTCTCGTCATTGATGTTTCTGTCTCTCTCCCTCTCCTTTCCTCTCTGAAATCAATAAAAGATACTATTAAAAAAAAAAAAAAAAAATCCCATGCTTTTTACACTACATACAGCAACTTGTTTTTATGACCATCAACACCACCTGAACAGAACATTACATTGGATTGCTCCTCCAAAATATCTAATCTAGCTTTTGGACCTATAAAAATCAAAGAAAGCGCCCAAACCAACAGTGATCAGGCTGCCCTATTTTTCTCTACAGCACTTTGCCTGTGCTCAATCTACTTGGCTGTAACTTGTCATTATCTACTTCATCTTTAAGTCCTTATTATTGACCCTGAAAAAAAAATAGTTCTGGAAATACTTATTCAATGCCTTTATATGAAGGACTGAGGACATATAGGGTCATGATATTAAGAGATGCTAGCTATTTGATCAGTAATTACTCACCCAGCAAAATATTAGATGTTGATTTTATCTTCCAAATACTATATGATCTCACTTATATGTGGACTCTAAAAAATCAGAACTTAGCCCGGCCAGGGAAGGCTCAGTGGTTGAGCTTCAACCTAGGATCCAGGCCATCGGGGTTTGATTCCTGGTCAGGGCACATGACCGGATTGCGGGCTTGATACCGTCAGGGGAGTGCAGGAGGTGGCGGTCAATGATTCTCTCATCATTGATGTTTCTATCTCTCTCTCTCTCTCCCTCTCCTTTCCTCTCTCTGAAGTCAATAAAGATATATTTATTTTAAAAAAAGCAGAACTCACAGAAACAGAGTAGAGTGGTGGTTGCCAGAGGTTTTGAGGTGAGAGCAATGGGGAGATGTTGATCGAAGGGTACAAATTTTCAGTTATAAGATGAATAAGTTCTGGGGATCTAATGTACAGCATGGTGACTATAGTTAACAATAGTATATTGTATGCTTGAAAGTTGCTAAGATAGTAAATCTTGCCCTTGCCAGTGTGGCTCAGTTGGTTGGAGCATCATCCTACACTCAGGTTCCATTCCCGGTCAGGGCACACACCCAGGTTGCAGGTTCAATCCCTGGTCCCAGTGCACACAGGAAGCAATTGATCGATGTCTCTCTCCCCCCTCTCCCTTCCTCTCTCTCTAGAAATCAATAAAAACATAACCTTAGGTGAGAATTAAGAAAAAAGAGAGTAAAATCTTAGGTGTTCTTACCAGGGTGAAAAAAACTAACTGTGTGAGCTTTATTCTGGTAATCATTTTATAACATATACATGTACCAATCATCACATTGTACACCTTAAAATTACAGTGTTATGTGTCAGTATTTCAGTAAAGCTGGGGAAAAATTAGTCTTTGTAAGAGGTATGTAAAGAATGTATTAACAAGCATATATGCACAACCCAAGGACACGGACAATGGTGGGGAGAGGGACTGGGGAGGGGGAAGGGATGGGGTGGAATGGGTCATTGGGGAGAAAAAGGGACATCTGTAATATTTTAAACAAAAATAAAATTAAAAAAAAAAGAATGTATTAACCAAAATGAAGAGAAGGTTGAGCTTCATGGGTTGGAAATTTTAGCTTCTATCTAGCTGCCCCATAAGACTACACTCCATCCAAAGCACTCCACACGCTGATTATTTTTTTATTATTTTATTTTGGTCTTAAAAGCAAAGCAGTACATAGTGTTTAGCAAATGACAAGCATGGGAGTTTGAGAAATCTCTTACCACAGGCAACTGAGGTGAGACTTAAGCTAGGACTTGGAAGGTCAAAGAATAGAAAAGAAAAATCAATTTTCCTGGGCTTCCTAGAGCAATCCTTGTCCTCTTACCTTTATTGTTTGTCCTAGGAGTCGTCAATTTGCCTTCTGAGGTTGAAGAAACACTTGGTTCCATTTGGTGTTCATTACATTCCTCATTAAATGGAACCAACGTGAGAATCACACTTTGTTCATCTAATTTATCCTCAAAGAAATCCTGAAAAAGGAAGGGTCAATCACAAATTCTCATTTGATGTATACAATTAAACTGCTTACCTTCAACTCACAACTAATGAGTAAGACACTGAGAAGGTGGATGGAATAAGGACCTGAGATTTCCTCAAATCTGATGTAAATTAGTAGACCCTTTACTAGATTAAAAAGAAAAAACAATGAGAAAATGGACAAAAACATTTACAAATGGAAGGGGTCTGTGGAAACCATTTTCCTCATGGCCTTTCTTTCCAACAGCTAAAACACTAAATACTTTCATTTTATCTCCTAAATCTGTATGAAATGTGTTGCTACCTTCCCATCTTCCATCACATGATTCACAATTCAAGCTATCATAACTCTCACTGACAGATGCAAAAATCTCCTATTATTCCAAAATCCATTCTAATTCCACTCTTCAGATTGCTCTCCTTCCTTAAAATACTTCCATCGCTTACCATTGCTTTTCTGGTAAATGACAAAACTTCCATTGTGTAGCCTGCACATTCCTAGGCAGTGTGGCCCCCTGCCGGCTACTCCAGCTTAAGAGCTTTCTGAGCTCCGGTCCTACTGACCTCATTTCAGCCCAGGGCCTGAGGGGGGAGCATGTATCTGTTTTACCCCCGTTGCAGTCACAGTAATACACAGTGCCCGTCACAGATTGGGCCCTCAATGCTCTTTAATGACCTAATGACGGGAAGATGAAGTGCACAGATAAGAAGTAACATTTATTGTTTTTGTACAGTAAACATGCGCTGTGCTAGATGCTTCCTGTATTTCTCATTTAATCCTCATAGCATATTTGTAGTAATTTATTACTTTCCCTATTTTACAAATTGGGCAACTGGGTCTCAGAAATTAAATGACCAATACCTCAGAGTAACACATGCTTGAGTAAATCTCTCAATTTAGCTTTTCCTCTCAAGACCAACGGTGAATAAACTCCATTTCGGCCCGATTGTAATACTTGCCCCCTACGGCAGCCAAGCGGGATCTGGTGCGGCCACCCCCTTTCCCTATTTAAATCATCTCAACGGCTTCCTCGTGCTCGCCATCTCCTCGCTTGCATATAGGGATTTTGCATTTGTATGCCACTTTTTCAAAGCACTTTCACACACATTCAATGGTCAGCTTCACAAAAGCATTGGCATGACTGGGGAAATATTACTCCACTCTAGAGATAGATGGGGGCTCAAAGCAGCTATATGACGGGCCCATAACCGTACACTTAATGTGGGCCAATTCAGTCCTCTAGCCTGGTACAGCAGCCCTGAAAATACCCAGGAAGCCTCTTGTCCTCCCCTCCAGTCCAGGGTGGCCCAAGCCCGGTCTGGAAACCCAGTGGATCCCAAAGCCAGTGAGAGTACATTACATCTCACTCCTGGAGGAAAGAAAGCTAACTGATCGTCACTCCACTTTCTGGGTTTTTCCGCATTACCCTTCCCCACGTTCTCTTTGCCGTAGCTCTGCACTTCTTTACCACTTTTATCTTGTCCACTCACAGCACGCCTTTCTGCAAAATAAACCTCACACTCTGCACTATGGAAAGAGCCTTTGAGTCTCCCTTTTACTCACCCAAAGATCAGAGCCACAATCACGTGGAAGAAAACCAATCACTCCCCCAAAGAGGGGATGCAAGGTGGAGATTTCTTATCTCCAGAAATTAAGGTTCAGGGCGAGAGGGGAACATACGCGAGCTGCAGAAAGGCTTTGAGACGCGAACCCGCGGGAAAAGGAATCCTATTCGAGCTAAGCTTACCTTCCCGCTGCCTTGAGAGCTCGGGCTCGCCATTTCCAGGGCCGCTCCGAGGAAGGCGGGGCCGCCAGTGCCCAGGAGGCCTGCAGGTCTCTCCTTTTAACCGGACGGTTTCTAGCCCGATTTCTCTTTTTATAAGCAAATGTCTCCCTCTGCTTCCTGTTTCTCCAAAGAGCTCTTTTCTTTCCACTCTTCCCGCCCCACCTCCATTCTCTGACTATGGGATCATTTTATCAGTTTTATCCCCTGTCTTGTCTATTAGGTGAGCTTTGAATTATTGGGTAAATAACATCCCTCGAAATATTTTTTAAAAGAGACATTTTTATCCTTCAGGAGTAAAGACTTGGGAGAAAACTGGAAGTAAAAAACTCTTGCAGACAAGTTACAATTGAACAGAGCAGGTTTAAACATTTGTCAGTTAATAGAGTCGATGAATGATGTTATTGCGAAAGGAATAGAAAAAAAAGATTAGGAGGTGTTTTATAACTGATTGATGCCCCAGTGTGTCACTCACTGGGAGACTGGATTTAAATTGTAGGGCTTGAATAACATAATCCCTCCTGGAAGATTTAGTTCTAAACACAAATAAGCTTGTAGTACTGGTGAGCCGGGTAGAAGGAAAGGGTTTGGCCATTTAGAACAGGAGCTGCAAGAGCCAAAAAATTAAGGCAAATGATAGACTGATGAATGCAGAAGGAACTACAAGCACGTGGAATCGCAGGAGCATAATGTTGGAGGCAGGGTGTGACAAGAGATGAGACTGAAGAATTCACAGATATTTCCATGGCATTCTAAGGAGCCAGAGCTGCTAAAGAAAACATTAGCAGACAATATGCCAGCACTGACATTCGGCTTTCTGTGCCCTGGGAAAATGGTTTGGCCCATTAGTCTCAGGACCTTGGAGCCCAGATCAGTTTAATTTTGTCTACATGTACTATATTCAAATTGTGGTCTTCAAGGGCTCAGCTTCAGGTTACTGAAGAAATGACTGAAAAAATAAATTATGAGACCGCACCCCAGACCTTCAGGAATCTGTGCTTCAACCACGCCTTCAAGTAAATAATTACCTAAAGTAAAAGCACTTAAAAGTCTAGAAGCAGAGGCTAGATCAGGGTGTGACCAAATGGTTTTAGATTAGGCAGATAATGGTTGGAATTCCTGGCTCCTTTCTTTCAGGTTAGAAGCTGAATCAACCCATAGAAATTCAGCCAGAAAAGCACTCCAGCTTTCCACTTGGGTGTGGCCCCACCTGGTGGGCTAGTCCCCAGTAATTTAAGGAGGAACTGACCTAGTAAGCCTGAACTGATCCCAGTGCCTTAGGCTAGGACAGAACTTCAAATGGGAAAACTTTAATTATCACTATTTTTCCTTCTTAGCATTTATTACAATATAATTATCTTATTTGGTTTCTTGGTTTTTGAAAATGTTATATTGTAATAAAGTTCAAACATGTACAAACCAGACAATAATATCACGAACCCCCATGAACCCATCATTCCAGCTTCAACAACTATTGATTTCCAGCCAGTCCCATTTAATCTAAATCACAACCTAGTCCAGCCAGCATGGCTCAGCGGTTGAGTCCAGAACGTCCCAGTTCAATTCCTGGTGACAGCACGTGCCCTGGTTGTGGGCCCGATCCCCAGTAGGGAGCATCCAAGATGCAGCTGATCCATGACTCTCTCATCACTGATGTTTCTCTCTGTCTCTCTCCCTCTCCCTTCTCCTCTCTGAAATCAATAAAAATATAGTTAAAAAAATAAAAATAAACCACCACCGATTCCCCTGGTTTATTTTGAAGGGGCTACCAGACTTCATGTCATTTTATTTATAAACTTGGGGGTATTGGTAGACTTTTTCTAAGTATAATTACAATATCTTTTTCATATCTAAAAATAATTTTAAATAATTTTTAATATTATCAAACTATTCAGTCTGACAAATATCCAGCAGTATTTAAGTACCCAATTGTCTCATACATTTCCTCTCATTTTCTTATTTAACAATCTGTTTAAATTAGGATCCTGAGAAGGCCTACATATTGTGATTTGTTGATATGTGCCTTAAATTTTCTTTACTCTGTAAATTCCCCCTTCGTTTTTTATTGTCCTTACAATTTTTGTTTTGATCTTGTTTAAAGAATCATGTGAATTTCCTGGAGTTTCCTATCTGTATTTTGCTAATTTCATTTGTTCCTCTATTAAGCCTGTTCTTCCATCCTCTGTGTTTATTGTAAGTTGGTTTGATCAGATTCAGGAATGGCTTTTTTTTTTTCTAAACTAGAACTTTCTTTCCCTCCCTCTTCACTCATCTGACTCCTCATTGTTTAAGTTTATATTTTTTAAAGTTGAAGTATGCTTGACATATAACATTATACAAATTTAAGGTGTACAACATGTTAATGTGAAACATTACTGTATTGTAATACCATTGCCATTGTAGTGATAATTAGCACTTGTAATATGTTCTTTGAGCCTAAATGTCCATTTCTTGGAGTGTCCCTGAGGGTTTGCTCCTGTTCTTCTCTCATTTTTTTCTTTACTAGAATTCATTTGAATGTGTACTTTTGTATATATTTGGGATTATATTTGTTTAACTTTATTTCCTCAGTTAGACAGCAGGTTCCAGGGGGCAACAGCCAGACATGTTTGGGTCCCCCTCGGTCTGTGCAGAACCTTGCGCTGTGTCTAGCTCAGAATGGAGGCTCAGTCAGTGCTGTTCAGATTGCTGAAGCTTCCTCCTGTCTCCCTCATCCCACCCAACCCCTTTTTGAGTAGAAGCTCCTCTGTGCTGCTGCTAAAGGTATGGTGGAAACGCTGATCATAGACTGACATGCCTCTCTCTTACCAGACTATGACATTCAAAGTCATCTTCATTCTCCTGGCCTTCAGCACAGCGCCTGGTTCAGAGAAGGCTCTTAATGAGGTGCAACAAATTACTCTCAATTGTATTACACCAACGTAAGTTTGGGGCTCAATATATACCTCAAAGCTCAAAAGCAGCCACTAAAAGGACATAAAGCTATATATATATATATAGAACCTAGGCTGCAGGGAGAGATATTAAAAAGAAAGAAAAAAATTATTTATGAACACTTGCTGCTTTTTTAAAAAAATATGTCTTTATTGATTTCAGAGAGAGGAAGGGAGAGGGAGAGTGATAGATAGAAACATCAATGATAAGAGTCCTTGATTGGCTGCCTCCTGCATGTCCCCTACTGGGGATCTAGCCCAAAAACCGGGCATGTGCCCCAACAGGGAATCGAACCAAGATCTCCTGGATTATAGGTCTATGTTCAACTGCTGAGCCACGCCATCCAGGTGGAACACTTGTTTTTTAATATTTATTTCAATAACAGAGTTCTGAAATAAAAATGCATTACCTATTTCAAATATATTTTATTTACTATATATAAGTTAAGTATTTATAAATGCATTCTATTTTCAAAATCCTTTAAAAAAAATTGGAGGAACATGCTCTAAAGGGTAAATGTTTGTGGTGCACCAATATGTAATAGATAAAAGTGGAGTAACTCTGGTTGAGAAATAAAACCCTAAGGCACCCACAGAAACCTAAGGTTCTGAGATGCACTTGGGAAACTATGGTTCAGTATCGCTTCCAGGTGGAAGGGATGGCTACTGAGTTCTTTCGTTTTCTGAGGAGGAAAATGAAATTGCACTGAAAGATGTTACCAACTTTTGCCACGTCCTTCATTTCAAGAATTTTCCCACTTAAAAGAACTATGGAACTAATCTCTACTTTAGAGCAATAGTTACAGATCTTAACCTTCTGGCTGAGACTAAATGGGCATTTTTTCTTTTTCTTTTTTTCTCTTTTGAAAAGTATCTCTTCTGAATCATGAAGCAACAGTGTTTTGTTTTGTCTTTTGTTTTGAAGGACAGCAAATGTTATGCTCAGAGACTGGATAGTCTTTGCCAGCAATTTATTTAACCCAGGTTCTCCGTGGGAATTACAATTATAAGTCCACATTTAGTATGAAGTGTGCCTTTTTGTGCTAGAAGGCACTTCGGAGAGATGGCATCCGAGCTAGAGCTGGTTTCCAGCTGCCAACACAAAAGCAAAAGTTCCCTGTTGCTAGAGCTTGTTGCTAGGGAACAAAGACTTCAGTGTTAATAGGCAAACTGATGTCTGTCACCTGCATGCTGGGGTGGTTTATCACCACCACCTAGGTGGGATGCCCTTGCAAGGCAAGAGAGGAGGTTCCAAGGGTGTTTGGAGAGTTTTTAGGTTAGGGAAGAGTCACTTTGTCCAGATCTAACTAAACTCTCAAATACTCCTCATAAACTCTCAGTATTTAGTCTAAATGTCCCCTTGCCACCCTAGCCGGTTTCGCTCAGTGGTTAGAGTGTTGTCCTGGGAATGAATGGTCCTGGGTTCAATTCTGGCCAAGGGCACGTGCAGGAGGCAACCAATCGATGTGTCTCTCTCACATTGATATTCCTCTCTCTCTCTTCCACTCTCTGAAAAAGCAATGGAAAAAATATCCTCAGGTGAGACTTAAAAATAAACAAATAAATAAATAAATAAATATCGCCTTGCCATAGTTGCTTCCCCGCTTGTATATATCCATAAGCCCCCGTGGGGCCCCTTAGCTGCTGGGCTGCTGACTGCTTATCAATGACAACAGATGTAGAATGATGACATCCTTACTTCACTTATGTCAAAACAGCTTTGCTTCTAAAGAAAAATAATTTTTTGTCTTTGTTATTGTCATAAACAAATGGATTAAAACAACTTAAGTCATGAACAAGTGAGTTTGAAATCATATTAAACCTATGCACAACAGTAACTATTGGGAGGATCTCAAATTCAGCATCCAGACCAGTAAAGTCTGTCCTACTCCATTCAGAGGGTGGGGTTAGGACGGAGCAGAAAACTGGGAGGAGTGGGGAGGGCAACTTTTGATGGCTGGACAGAGAATTGATTTGGTCATAGGTTCTCCAATAAGAGTCCCAAATTTAGCCCGGCCAGCGTGGTTCAGGGGTTGAGCATCAACCTAGGATCCAGGAGATCGCGGTTCGATTCCCGGTCAGGGCACCTGCCCAGGTTGCGGGCTTGATCCCCAGTAGGGGGCGTGCAGGAGGCAGCCGATCAATGACTCATCATTGACGTTTCTGACTCTCTCTCTCCCTCTCCTTTTCTCTGAAGTCAATAAAGACATATTTTAAAAAGTTTTTTTTTTTTTTTTTAAAAAGTGTCCCAAATTTAGCTCTAGCCCAAATTTGTGTCCTTAGCTGTGTTCTTGGCTGGTCAAGCCAAGTCCTTCCTCACCCTTCTCTGCATATTGAATGCATTTCATCCAGATCTGTTTCCTATAAAACAAATGGAATGTGTTAAATGTATTGGAGTTGGAAAGCTCAGTTCATGTTTCTCTCTTGACAAGGCTGAACATTGGTGTCAAAAATGTTTGGACCCCCTAGCAACTGCCCTGCTATCTGAGGATTGCGGATGAGGAAGGGTGGGGACTCAGGCCAAGTAAAGTAAACGCGGGCTGCTCCCTTTCATGGCCCCACCTGTCACTTGTTCCTTCTTGAGTTTTCTACTTATCCCTTTTCACAAGTTCTGCCCTACCAGCACACAAACATTTTTAAGCCTGTTCCCCTTAAAATAAAACACACACACACCTCCTTTAACACTATGTATTTAAACTACTGTTCTCTCCCCTTTTTTACAGTTGTTCAATTTTCTAAACATAATCTCCTTTATAGTTAGGAGGAGGTTTGTGGATCTTAGGGAGGATTGGAGAATGCAACTAGAGATTTTATTCTGCCAGGGGCAATAAGGAGGGGTAAATAAATAATCTTAGTGGTAGAATAAGACTTATTAAAGAGAATTTTAAGTTTATTTTAGTGTGTTAAGAACAGGGAGCTATCCATAAGCAGAACTGGAAAGCAAAGTAAAATTCCCAAATAACGGAAGAGAGAAAGGAAAATAGAAACCTGAGCAATCTAATGTAAACAGGGAAAAAGTTAAAAAAACAAAATTAAAATAATATACATACAATAAGGGATAAAGTGTATATTATTTATTACACTGGGAAAAAAAAAGAACACTAATCATCATGCCTTTTGGCTTAATCTTACTGAGTTAAGAGCATTAAAAATTTGCATACAACAAAGTTTACGGAACACAGCAGATGAATTATTTTACATACACATTTTAAACATATTATGTACTTATGACTCAGAAGTAACCTCGAGCATTTTTAAACAGCAAAAATATACAAAACAGTTACAACTGGAAATAACACCGGCAAAGTGCCCTGTGTTTTTATGCCAGAGACACACCATAGAAATCTCAGGTTAAGAAAACTTTGAAAAACGCTTTGTATCTTAAGGAGGTGTTTTGGGGGAGTGGAGACAATAACGGCTTTTCCTTTGGCTTAAGGTAGTCAACAGTTAGAAGTTGTTCAACTTAGTTAGGAGGCAGCAGCCCCTTAAGGGTTCAGAATTCAGAGGCTGGAGTCCAGCTTTGGCAGGAGCACACCTGCTTCCACATCACTCCCTTCACAAAATTTGCTTCAGATTCCTGCTGTGAGAGAGCTGCTGGGGTCGCTTCTGTTTCAGATGGGTAATCATCGGACGATGTGAATGACTTTTTCATCTTAACTGCAATGAATGATAATTTGTGAAATGCTTGTCCATTTTAAAACACAGATGTCTATATCCCAGCAGGCACTGTCAGGAGTCTGAAGGTAACATCTGCTCCCCACTGGTCTGTGGGCCTGTAAGCGGGGAGCATGGAAGGTGTCCAGTGGCCTGGAGTTCAGCTGTCAGTGGCACCATGGATGATTGTAGCCACCTTTCTACCATTAATTATAATCATAGATGTACTTTTTCTTGGCATTATAATCTCACTGGAGGCTTCTCATTAATACTTTATTCCTATAAAGCAAAAGAAAGTCATCTTTTAAAAACCACACATGAAATATCAAGAATCCCACTGCTGAACTGCCAATAAAATTGCCCTTAAACTTTAGCATAGTGTGTGGAAGGCATCTGACCAGGTCCTCTAGGAATGGCATTTTCAGCCAAGTTATGTCTAACATGGCCTCAGAGTGAAATTTTTTTTTTTGGTTACCATTTTCCAAGTTCCCCCAGTCTGTCACTAAAGAGCTATCCAAAGTGACCTCAATTGCATTGAACTTTCTTGGCATAGAACTATGGCCGGAAGCAGGACAGCCAGAAGCAGAAAAGACAAGCACATACTCCGAGCCAGGGCCCAGGGGGCTGCCACTCCTAGATAGAGGAGGAGACTGGCCTGAGAGGCCCACCCCCTTCAGACTGCAACCCTCTACCAGGTGTGCCAGATCTCTGGTGTTCAGTGACCACGACCCCAAGGGGTGGAGGGTAAGCAGGACAACAGAGAACTCGAGGTAGAGCCCAGGGCGGTTCCTTACGACTGAGGGGTGGAGGAAAGGATCCCTAGGAGCCAAGACGGGCTGCACCAAGTTCCTCTATTCGGAGGGTTTCTTTCCTTCCCATCTTCCCTCCCCTTAACGAAAATTCCCTTTAAGCATCCTGTTGCTCCTCTTTTCCATTTGTACTTTCAGAAAATACCTTCAATTGCAGTCTCTCGTTTTTTCCTCCCCAATTCAACCAACACCAAATTTTCTGCATACCCTTCATTGCTTTGAATCTCTCAAGTATACTATTTGTACCTTCCTCAAGCTTTACTTGGGATTAAGAAAACTTCTCCCTGCAAACTCCCCCTGAACTTCATACTCCATCCAGCTTTCCTCATTTATTTTCTGCCTCCTTTAACATGTCCCCCCAATACTGCTGTTCCTTGAAGCTCTGTGCTCAGCCCCACTGCAACTATTATCTTTATCAATATTTAAATAACCACCAAATAATTATCTAGATGCCAGATTTTTTTTTCCACATATAGAAGGTGCCAGGCTCACTAAACATGAAAAACTGAATTACCCCACAAGATTTTTCTAATAGGTCTTACACCCTTCCCTCCTTGCAATGTAAGCCTCAGTCCATTTACCTGCTTAAACCCTTCAGTGGCCCATCACCCAGGGATGAGCTGCCAGACTTGACTCCTTGTCTGTCCAACTGACAGACAGTGTTTGAAAAATTTTGCAGACGTACATTTTTCTTGTTTACTTATTTTTCACAGTATCTTTAGATGGGCACCATTATATACATTTTGTAACTGAGAAATCAGAGGTGTATTTCCCACCATATTCTGCCACACTGAACTACTTGCAATTTCTATGTTGTCCTAAGTTCTTTCACAGCCTTGGCCCTGGTCCCTATACTGAAAAATGACCTTACTGCTTTTCATCTAGTCAGTTCTTCCATCATGTTAAGAAATCTCTTCTGGCCCTAGTAGGTTTGGCTCAATGGTTAGAGCGTCGGCCTGTGGACTGAAGGGTCCCAGGTTCTACTCCTACCAAGGGTGCATACCTCAGTTGCGGGCTCCATCCCTGGCCCTGGTCGGGGTGCGTTCGGGAGGCAACCAATCAATGTGTCCCTCTCACATCGATGTTCCTCTCTCTCTCCTTTCCATTCTCTCTGAAAAGCAATGAAAAAAAAAAATCCTCTGGTGAGGATTAAAAAAAAAGAAATCTCTTCTGTGTAATGCATATACTTGAGATATAGTAATTATCAATATGTTTCTCTAGAACTCCTCTCCCTCAACCAAAATCTAGGTGCCCACTTTTAGTTTGGAGAAAAGCACTAGGTAATTACCTATGAATGCATTTGGGGCACAACATATTGTCCTCCAGGTGTAGGGGTGGAAAGTTGCAAGAAGGTGGCAAGAAGAGTGCACACACTTTCCCTTGTTTCTCAGGAACCCAGGGTTGCCCAGCATAAAACTGTAGTTGAACCCAACCCTCTGTGTCTGCAGGGAGACTTTGTCCATGGACCACACACCACATGACACCTGGGGAAGGAAAGAGAAGTATGAACAGAGCAAGACCAAATTATCTTATCATGTTTGAAATTGCATCACAGCCTTTCATTCTTTCTCATGTGCTAGCTCTTGAGATATGAGCCCTGGAATTCTAACTTAACCTGTCCTATCCCGTTCCCTTTAGAAAATAATGCAAGACAGTTCCTGTTACAACTTTAAAAAGAAAAACTATAGTTGGAAGTGGTATAGTTGCAAGTGGGTAGATGGTGGTGTAGGAGAGGCAAAACTTTACCTCCATCCGTCATCTTAGGCTTTCAGTTGGGACTCTTTAACAAGACAGATTAATAAGAGAAAAACAGCTTAGTAATGTGTTACAGCGTAGCAGTGCACACCATGTAGGAGAAAACACAACAAAAAATAACTCAGGATGGAGGCTTAGAATTCCATCTTGTATATCTTTTTCTACAAAGAACAATAAATTTGTGGAGAAATGATAAGACAAGGGAAAGCAGTTTTAGGCCCCAAAGGGTGGCAAACTGTGGGGAGGTAAATATATGGGAAGACACTAATGGAGTAAGATTTGCTTGCAGGTTCCTCTGGTGTCATCTCTCAGTTGATACGAGTTGTCTCAAGCAAAAGGAGAATTTATATCTTACCTTTTGGCAGGAAAGGGGGAGTTTGTTTTTTTTTCTTTTCTTTGTTTTTTTTTAAATATATCTTTATTGATTTCAGAGAGAGGAAAGGAGATGGAGAGAGAGATATAGAAACATCAATGATGAGAGTCCTTGATCGGCTGCAGCCCGCAACCCGGGCATGTGCCCTGACCGGGAATCGAACCCTGATAGCCAGGATCCTAGGTTGACGCTCAACCACTGAGCCACGCCCGGCCGGGGCTGTTTTTTTTTCTTCCTGAGATAGTTTAATTGCCTTCTCAAAATAGTTTTTTTTTTTTTAAATGTCAAAGAGGTATATTTGTGGATGACTTATTCTGGTTTCCTTCAATAAAAAGACTAAACCAGAGCTCTGAAATGGTCTTCATGAAATAGGTTCAGGGATGTCAACACTTCAACAGGCAGTTTATTGAACTTGCCAGTTTATGCTCTTCCTTAATTCTTACAACATTATGAGGTAGGCATTATAAGTATTCTTAACCCCTTTTACAGTGAGAAAACTGGGAACTAGTTGAAACCATTTGTCAACGTCTCTCAATGGATGTTAGAAGATCCAGGGTTTCAGCTCAGGCAGTTGATTTTGGAGCCCTCCCTTCTAATTCTTTCAAGAGGAAAGAAATTAATTCTAACAGATTGCCATCCCCTCATGATGACATCAATAATTTAAAGCAGTGGCTCTCAAAGAGTGGTGGCACCATGACTAGCATCATCAGCAGGGCCGGGGAAATTGTTAGAAATGCACGTTCTCAGGCCCTACTGCAGATCTGAACCAGAAACTGAGGGGGGTTTGGGGTGGCAGGAATCGCCAGCCCTTCAGGTCATTTTGATACACCCTAAAGTTGATCAGAGATTAATATCAATTAAACTTATTTCCTCATCTGAATCAGAACCAACTTTGATATTGGGCTTACCAGAGGCCTCCTGCGGCAAGGCCATGGTCTCCACCTTCCCAGTTGTGGCTGCAATTCTGCTCCAGGAGGCAAACACAGCATCTGGGGTGGAAGTTGTCACGAAAATATTGTCCATTCCCTCAAGGAGAGCAGTAGCACCCCCTTCAAGACCAGGCATCCCCTCCTCAAGGGGTGCAGTCACTTCAGGAAGACCCAAACGTTTCAGAGTCTTTTTCTCCTTTCGCATCTTCAATTTCCTTTGTGATACTGTCAACATTTTGGCCTCCTTTGCTGTGTCAGGAAAATCCTACAAATAGGGTTGGAAAGATTAAAGTGCAATTAGAAGTGCAGCCAAGCCCTGGCTGGTGTGGCTCAGTCCCATGCACTGAAAGGTTTATGGTTCGATTCCTGGTCAGGGCACATACCCAGGTTGCGGGTTTGATCCCTGGTTGGGGTATGCGCTGGAGGCAACTGCTCGATGTTTCTCTTTTCCTCCCTCTCTCCCTCAAATCAATAAAAACTTATTTAAGCCCGGCTGGGCGTGGCTCAGCGGTTGAGTGTCAGCCTAGGATCCAGGAGATGGAGGTTCGATTCCAGGTCAGGGCACATGCCCGGGTTGCAGGCTCGATCCCCAGTTGGGGACGTGCAGGAGACACCCGATCAATCACGACCCTTTCATCATTGATGTTTCTTTCTCTCTTCCTTCCTCCCTCTGAAATCAATAGATATATTTAAAAAAACCCACAAAACCATATTTTAAAAAAAGGTGTAGCCTCATTTTTATTACTCTTTGCAGAGCTGGTGAAAAGTGAAGACAAGGAAGTTGTGCCTTCTTAGAAGAAGTGGAGGGGCTAGGAAAATTCCTTTACTACTTTTTCATACTAAAATAGGTAATTAGGATGAAACTAAAGCTTCCACTCTGCCAAATTTCCCACAAATTACTCACCTTTTGATTAGGGTAAGCATGTTCGCACAGCCTCTTATATACTTCCAATTTCTAAGACAAGAGAAAAATGAGTTAGTAATCAAAGTAAGGTTGCTACCCTTCCTCCCAGCAGCACTGTCTAACACCCTGGCCCTCACCATGCCTTTGGTGCTCAGTTTTAATTGCTGGCACCAAGCCCTCAGGATGTCTCGGTGAAGCAGGTTAACTGGTGGCAATTTAATGGGCAGTGGAGGAACTGGTGGCTTCTTGTGAACTCTTACTCTTTTATTGTCTTGTGCCATCTTTTGTGGAAAGGAAGCTGAAAAAGAATGGGATAAAATTAGTAATAATTAACTTTTGGGTAACCTTTTAAAATGTCGAAAGTACAATCACTTTTAGTTATCATAGTACAGTTCCCATTTTAGTTAAATGACTTACCAAAGACCACAAAACTTCAAAGGGACAGACCTCACACCTAGGACTTAATACTACGGAGTTTCACTGTTTTATTTCCTAAAAGTCCCTCACACACTTGTGAGCTCCTTAACCCACAGACACCAAGGAGGTTGCCTAGAGATTGTACTTCCATTCCAGGGGAATGAGAAAAGTTTTAGACCTGAGATCATAAACACTCAGTGATGCCTTGTCTTCCCACAAAACAGATAAACCAGTCAGCAATGCTACAAGCACAGCCACTATTACCCAAATCTGCCAGCCCACCCCATCAGGGAGCACTGTTCTCAGGGCACACAGGTCTCCCGCGGCACCTCGCACACACCACTCAGGAAAGACTTAGAGAACACAGCTACAGAACACACAGTTATGTCGACACTAATAATCACTAGGTATAGTTCAGGCATTTCACCTAATCATTCCACGTAAACTACAACCAACCCTCCACCCCATCCCGACTCAGCCCCGTAGGTATTATCCTCAATTTAAAAAACAGGAAGTGGAGTTTCAAGAATGTTATTTCAAACTTACATCCGTCTGTCCCAAATCATTGCACATCGAGGTCCTTAACTCCAAGCAGCTAGTTTTAAAATAAAAATTGTAATTTCCACAGCTGAAAGTCTTTTTTTAAAGAAAGGTTTTATTGAGCCAAAAATGCTAGCTAAAAAGAAGATGGGTCTTGAGGCATGAAGTCCAAGCCATCAGCGGCCTAGCTAAGGTGGAAAAGACATACATGGCCATGGACTTGGGAGTTTACAGGTGTTTTCATACATTAAGTAGCGGGGAGGGGGAAGAAAGATGTAAGCCACCTGAAAGAATTTACATTAGCTGTGGGCAAAGGGGTGGGAGAGAGTGAAGTGGGGCCAGGGCGGGGGTAGGCGCAGAGTCAGAAAGCCCACAGGTAAAGAAAAAGCTGTGGCTCCTGGAGTTTGATGATACCTTGGTTAAAATAACTTGCACAGCCTGGCCGGGCGTGGCTCAGTGGTTGAGCGTCGACCTAGGATCCAGGGGATCGGGGTTCAATTCCCGGTCAGGGAGCATGCTGGGGTTGCCAGCTTGATCCCCGATTGAGGGCGTGATTAGCAACTGAGCTAGAATAGAACTAAGAGCTAACTGATCTTTTTCTCCCTGTATTCCTGCTAGTAGTCCCAGTTTATCTTGGTTTTACTTTAAGCTTCCTGTTAAGGGCCACATGTTCTGTTTAAAGACTCTTCTATCGCCCGGCCGGGCGTGGCTCAGCGGTTGAGCATTGACCTGGGATCCAGGCGATCGGGGTTCGATTCCTGGTCAGGGCACATGCCCGGGTTGTGGGCTCGATCAATGACTCTATCATCATTGATGTTTCTATCTCTCTCTCTCCTTTCCTCTCTCTGAAATCAATAAAGATATATTTAAATAAAATTAAAAAAAAAATTACTTGCACAAATAGCCACTGGGAATTTAATCCAAGCTCCAACAAACAAACAGAAAGAATGTGAATCGTCCTTTCTTAGCTGGCCCCCGCCCATCAGCAGACTAACAGTTCTGTCTTTCTCTCACGCTTAGGTGCCTGTAATTTAGGACATCTCAGAATTTTCTCCTGGTCAGAGGGAAAGCAAAATGATGATGGAAAGAAATGTATTGTGGGAGTTTGGAGACAGGAGGTAACAAGTTTTAAGAGGTGACCGGAAGAAGGCTTCAGGGAGGTGAGACTGAAGCTAGGCTTCAAAGGTGAAGTGTGGGATTTGCAGAAGAGAGGCACACATTTCTTTCCTACCCCAGAAAAATTCCTCAGGCTTCTTAAACCCAAGGCAATGGGATCTGAGGGGTTGTGTTCTTCTTACCTTTGTCTTCTTTCAAAGATCTCTTTCGTTTGGTCTCCTTCCCAGAGGTTCTTTGTACACTTGGCTCATCAGCAGTCTGATGTTTCTCTTTAGCTTGCCCCGGTTGGGATTTGCAAGACTTTTTCCCCTCCCCTGACTTCTTTGAGGAGTTCCGCTGGGGACAGAGGAGCCAGTCAGTCATTCCTCTGGTGCCTGACCCACCACATTACATTACCTGCCTGAAGGTAACCCACACCCAAGACACCAAGACAGTCACTGAACTCGCTGGCAGTGTGCATTCTCTGGGAATCATCTTAAGGCTCAGGTTTATCTAAGATAGCGAAGCAATAACGGAGAAATGGGAGGCGGATTTGAATGTATGAGAAAAGACAGAAAATATGGATACAAATAAGATAGAGGGAGCTATGCTCTGCTTTGGAGGAAGCCCTTATATCACCTACATTATCCTTATTTCTCACCTGGAAGATTTCTTCCCCCCATTTCTTTATCCTTGACCTGTTCCAAATCAATGTTTCCCCGAGGGATGCTCTACATCCATTCCGTTTATTGTTCTTAGCAGGGAAATATGAAGACAATCAAATGTCCTTAATACAACCTACCAGCCTTGTATATTCCATTCCAGCTTCTTTTCCTTCTTCACCTTTAATTTCTGTCTGCAGTGACTTAAGTTCCAGTCACAGCATTCCTTTCCAGCCCAGTTACTTTGACCTAAAGCGATTTCCCTCGGCTTCCTCCACCCACCCACTTCTATTTATATTTTAAAATCGTACTCTTTTAGAATCTCACTTTGGTAACCCTTTCTGGTATTTGCGGACCAGGTCAAATCTACGACGTATTTCCTCATAGCTACCACTTGTCAGCTGCAATTTTACATTTGCTTGGGATTTGATCAATGTCTGTTACTCCATTTGATTGTAAGCTCCACAGGGTAGAATTTCTTTTCCTTTCGTTGTAGGCACTCAATACATACTGGTTAATTGAATCAAAATAAACCAAAATAAGTAAGAGGACAGTTGGGATAATGTTGGGTAATTCGAGAAACTGACATTTGTTGAGCTTCTATCTTCTATCAGGTATTGTTCAACACATTCCTTATTTTCTTTCGTTTAAACCTCACAGCCATCTGGTGACAATTTATTACTTTGTTTTTGAAATGCTGAGAATGAGAGGTTACATAACTATGGACACACAGATAGGCATTTTAGATAAAATTAAATCCAACGATGTCAACTAGCTCCCAAATCTAAAGCCTTTCCCTCATCCATCAAGGTGGGACAAATTAACATTTGTATGGCACTCATACAACTCTATTACAGTTTAACATTCATAGTCAGATTTTACATTTGCAAAACTCTCTTCCCAAATACTTTTGGGCCTCACAAAAGCCTTAAAATTGAGAGGGCAAAAATCTAGGAAAGAGGCCCCGGAGAGTGGTCATGTTTCCTTGGCTGAGTTCAATTCTTCTGTACTGAAAGAAACCAAACTTTGCCACCCTGAGGCTGCCTTTTTGGGATATTGATTTTAAGCTGTTTATTAAGAAACAAGACTCAAAAAGAACTTTGACCCTCCCCCCTTTCCTTCCCAAGAGTCTAAGAAACATGCTTCAGGAAGGAGATTTTAAGATGTTCATTTTGGTCTAATTTGAATTAAGTGTGCTAAATAGGAGGGCTTCGGGCAGGGGTGTGTTGGAAAGATATCCCCGAGTCCCATAGTTTGAGTTGCCTGACAAAGATTTTTCTGCCATGTAAGTTCAGATCTTTTTCAGCTACCTGTAAATTGCCCATTTTCACTTATGAATCTAAGATCCCACTACTCCCCCCTTTTCTATTTTATCCAAAATGTCAATGTTGCCTCACTATCTTTGGGAATTTTCATGCTCATGTGAATTCCCCATGCCCATGTATTAAAATTTTATTTTCTCCTGCTAATCTGTCTCCGCTAACTTGATTATAAGCCCAGCCAGAAGAACTTAGAAGGTAGGAGGAAAAGTTTAATATTTTTAGCCCCCACAGTACTAAGCCTCAAAAGCCTCTTCACCTTTGGTTTCTGTCTGCAGTGCTCATCAGTATGTGTGGCTTCTAATTATTTCTTGGCTCTAACAACCCCAGGGGGGAAAAAAAGGCGAGCTCAGACCCAGCACCTTTAGTTTAGGATCCATGTCTGTGGAAGAGAAATTAAAGGATCTCCCTAGCCTCAGTCAACTGCCTTTTTCTAAAGTCTTTTCCTCACCTCCCTTTTTCTCCTGTTACTATTTCTTTCTAGCCCTGATACTTCATTCTTTTGACAGGATAAAGCACCTCTTCAAAACCAATACAGGCAACCCATTTCTTATTATCTCCTCACTCCAATATAGCAGGCTGCAATCTTATCTAGAACTTTTACTTCTTAAAAAGTCAAGTGTAGGGAAGAAAATTCTAAGGCACTTTTTTTTTTAAACTCTCAAAAGAGTAAGTGCGCTCATGGTGAGACTCACAAAGACAGAAAAGACTCATAAAGACAGAAAACAAAGCCACAAAAATGTATTTACCTTCTTGCTTTTTGCATTTTCCATACTCAGAAAAGAAGTTGAGGTTTAGAAAAAGAAAATCTTCTTACTTCTGAAATGGCCCCTGGCCCAAGATTGCTTTTTTAAAAGTCTCCTCCCACTTCCTGCCGTCCAAAGGCACTTTCCCCCCTCTTCCTTTCTTTTCCCTCCCCCACAATTTGCGAATGCTAAATGTAAGTATGTTTTTATTCAGAAGGGGACTGCTGTATGAATGAATTAATACTATTCCTCGCCTTTGTTTGTGTGTGAGCCTTTTTAACATAATTATCTAAGGGGTGGATCAGGAGACCTTGGAAAGTTGAAAACTTCAGAAAAATTCCAAGGGAAAAACAAAAGTTACTGGAGACTTCTGAACTGGATGTGTGAAAGGGTTGAAAGCCGGAACTTGTAGAAACTGTAGAATTTCAGGGCCAGGCTGGTGGCTTGAGGTAAGCAAAAATGTTTTCATGTACCACATAACATTTTATGTCTTAAGGAAGTTACTCAACCATTTAAAACTCCAGTTTCCCCATCTTCCCACACATGGAAAGTTTGCAGGTTCGATTCCTGGTGAGGGCACATATCCAGGTTTCGAGTTCAATCCTTGGTCTCGCTCGTACAGAAGGCAACCGACCCATGTTTCTCATATCGATGTTTCTCTCTCCCTTCCTCTTTCTAAAACACATATCCTCGCCCGGCCGAGCATGGCTCAGAGTTTGAGCATTGACCTAGGATCCAGGAGATCAAAGTTCAGTTCGATTCTCGGTCAGGGCACACGCCCGGGTTGTGGGCTTGATCCCCAGTTGGGGGCGTGCAGGAGGCGGCCAATCAATGACAACTCTCCCATCATTGACGTTTCTATCTCTCTCTCTCTCCCTCTCCCTTCCTCTCTCTGAAATCAATAAAGATATATTAAAAAAGAAATACATGGACGTAGGAAGTAAGTAAAGGTGAGTTAAGAGTAAAGAAAGAAGTGTAGGTGTGGACTGAGCAAGCCCCAAAGTACCCAAAAGGAAAGCAAGTGTCTAGATGATCTGGGAGGTCATACTGGGGGTTGGGGGTGGGGCTTTGATTAGTTTTTTACCTCGGCTTACAGACAACAACCAGTAAAGACTTACCAGTTAAGGTTTATATAGAAAGTATTTGATTGAGTCACCTTTCTTTTCCAGTGTAACTGAAGGTAACATTGCTGAATTCTACATTAAGTATAAACCCAGATAGCTGATCCTGGACAAGATATAATCTGCAATTTGTGCATTAATAGATAGAATATGTGTTAAGATTATGATTTAGGAATTCTTAGATCCACCACCATTTTCGGAAACACAATTCAAAAGGCATTGCACCAAATATATATATATATATATATATATATTTAAAGGGTTAGGTGATGTCCTATATATTAAGAAGATTAGTACAATTTAAAATATCTGAGCGTTGCATATATACACAACCCAAGGACATGGACAATGGTGGGGAGGGGGACTGAGGAGGGGGAAGGAACGGGGTGGAACGGGTCATTGGGGAGAAAAAGGGACATCTGTAATATTTTAAACAATAATAAAATTTAAAAATAAAATAAAGTAAAATAAAATATCTGAACGTGATTGGAAATTATTGGAATATGTTTATTGATTTTAGAGAGAGAGGGAGAGAGAGAAACATCCAACCCACAACATGGGTATGTGCTCTTACCGGCAATTGAACCCACACAGGACGATGCCCCGACCAACTGAGCCATCCTGCCAGGGCAAGCCAAATCTCTTTTCTTCGGACTTGTTGGGTTGTGGTAATTTATAAGCAATTTTGGGCAAAGTACAGTGTATTTGTGCTTTGGTTTCTCAAATGTAAAATAGAAATAACTGTGTTTATTGTATTTTTTTTAGAGAAGTAACAAATTTTTGTGTAAAATTTCTTAAAAATGTTTAGTAGTCAGAAGAAAAACTGTTTGCTTCTTTTTAAAATGTTATGGTGTGACCTTGGCTGGTGTGGCTCCATTGGTTGGAGCATCATCCTGTACACTGAAAGGTTGCTGGTTCGATTCTGGATCGGGGCACATACCTAGGTTGTGGGTTCCATACCTAGTTGGCGCATGTATGGGAGGGCAACTGATCAATGTTTCTCTCTCACATAGATGTTTCTCTCTCTCCCTTCCCCTTTCTCTAAAAAATCAATAATAAGCATGTTCTTGGGTGAGAATTTTTTTTAAAATTAAATAAATAAATAAAATGCTATTAGATCAATCACTAATTTCTATCCTGAGTTCCAAAATTATTCCTAATTGATTCTCTTGTTCATTTATTAAAGAAAAATGTATTGGGTGTCTACTATGTGCTCTGCACAGGAGATACAAGTGGTGGACAAAAGCAAACAAGAACCCTGACTTCATGGATTTAAGAGAGAACAGACATTAAGCAAATAATATCAATAATAAGCAAATACTCTTTACATGCTTTTAAAAAAAATTTATCTTTATTGTTAAAAGTATTACACATTTTCCCCCTTTTTTCCCCCATTGATCCCCTCCACCCCCCATCTGCCCCACCCCCAGACCTTCCCCATACTATTGTCTGTGCCCATGGGTTATGCATATATACATGCTTTTTATTTTTTAATTTTTATTTATTTTAAATATATCTTTATTGATTTCAGAGAGAGGAAGGGAGAGAGAGATAGAAACATCAATGATGAGAGAGAGCCACCGATGGGCCGCCCGCTGCTCGCCCCAGCTGGGGATTGAGCCCGCAGCCTGGGCACGTGCCCTGACCGGGAATCAAACCTCAATCTCCTGGATCCTAGGCCGATGCTCAACCGCTGAGCCGTGCTCAGCGGGCTGCATGCTTTTTAAATGTATTATTTATTTATATGTATTATCAAAACAAAGATAAACTGTTCAATTATGACACTTGAAAAATAGGAAAACTCCCTAAGTACAACATCCTGCAGTAGAGATTGTGATCTCATCAAGAAGTCAGGGGCTTTTTCCAACTTGGGCCCTGCAAAGTGGCTCCCGAAAAGAAGAGTGGTGAGAAGCGCTGACCTAACGTTCATGAGCAAGGTAGTGACCAGAGGGCACACCATCAGCATTCACAAGCACAGCCATGAACGGGCTGCAAGAAGCTTGCTGCTAGGGCACTCACGGGGATCTGGAAGTGTGTCATGAAGGAGATGGGAACTCCAAAAGTGCCTCTTGACACCAGGCTCAACAAAGCTGTCCAGGCCAACAGAATAAGGAATGGCCCACACAGAATCCGGTGCGGTTGTTTTGAAGACATAATGAGGATGAAAAGTCACCAAACAAGCTCTATATTTTGGATACTTATGTGCCTGTCACTACTTCCAAAAATCTACAAGCAGTTAATGTGGACGAGAACTGCTGATTATTGAATAAAATTATAAAACTGGGGGAAAAGAAGTCAGGAAGGTATCAAACTTAAAGGACCAGGTGAACTGAACTAAATGAATAGAGGAAGGGGAGTATCTGGTGGCATCCAGACTGGTGGCATCCAGACTGGTGGCATCCCTGAGGTAGGCCAGCTCAACTCAGGACTGTGTGGCCTGCCCTGGCCAGTGTGGCTCAGCTGGTTGAGCATTGTCCTATGCACAGAGAGATCACCAGTTTCATTCCCAGTCAGGGCACACGTCAGGGTTGTGGGTTCGATGGCGTGCAGGAGGCAGCCGAACGATGTTTCTCTCCCTCTCTAAAAAAATAAAAACATATTTAAAAAAATGAAAGTGTAGGCAGTTAGACAAGAGCAGAGCAGAGATGACAGGCCAGGTACAGAAGGTCACCACAGAAGAAAGTCCCAGGGGCCTAGCAACGGGCAATTGTGGAGTGGGACCTAGCCCCCAGGGTGACTTTCCTCCCCTAGTATATCACTGGTCTTGCGGTTTGAGCCCCCCTGACCTTTCCTTCCTAGAGATAACATCTAGGCCTCAGTTGCATTTCAGTGCCAGGCCCTGATGAGCAGCAAACCTGCCACAGCTGACCTCAGGACCAGCTGTATTGGATAATGATCCCCTATCCTGGTGCCAACCAATTAATCAGTGGAGACCGGAAACCTAAAAGGACACGCCTGGAAAGCTGCTAAATATTCTATTAAGTTCTTCCCCTGGAAACGTCCCTAAAATCTCCACCCTTAAAAACCTTAGGATGGAGGACCCAATGCCTCTCCTTCCTGGGAGCATGCTCAATGTATTTCCCTTACCCTCCCCCTCCCCCCAGGCACCTTACCTCTAGCTTCCTCATTTCCAAGCTCCAAGGGCCTTCCTTTACCTCTATAACTTGTTTCCTAAGCCCATTTCTTCTACAAATTACTTCTTCTAACTCTGTGATTTTATAAATAAACATTCTCTTCTAGTTGGAGTCTTGGCTCTGAATTCTTTCCTAGCCAGAACTCAAGTACTGAGGTTGCTGAGCCCAGGTCCAGTCAGACACCTGGTGCCGTTCCCCACCGCCTACAACAAAAGGACTGTGTGCTAGAGCTCAGAGGGGGAGGAGGAAAGTCTAAGCTGAATCTAGACAATATGATCTTTTTTTTAAAAAAATTTTCTTCATTGAATTTATTGGGGTGACATTGGTTAATAAAGTTATATAGGTTTCAAGTGTACAATTCTATAATATACCATCTGTATATTGTACTGTGTATCCACCACCCAAAATCAAGTTTCCTCCCATCACCATTTATCCCCCCTTTATGGTCTCCTACCGCTCCCTCCCCCCATCGGTAATCTCCATTTTATTGTCTATGTCCATCAGTTTGCCTTTTTGTTTTTGCTTCTAACCTTCACCTTTTTCACTCAGCTCCCAAATCTCCCTCCCCTCTGACTGCTATCAGTCTGTTCTCTGTATCTGTGAGTCTGTTTCTATTTTGTTTATTGTGTTTATTAGATTCCTCGTAAAAGTGAAATAGTATAGTATTTTAGACAGGATGATCTTTGGATCTTTAGGCTGAGAACAATGAAAAACTAAGAAATCTTCAAAGTGGGGGTAGGGTGGGTGGGCCCTGATGAGCATTTTGTAAATATCTCTCAGCTGGATCAGAGTAGACAAGAGGAAGGTGAGTTAAGGGGCTACTCCGGTAGCTTTAGGCCTGAGATGCGGCGACTGGAGTGGTAATAAAGTGGGTTGTGATTAAAACACAGGCTGGCCCTGCCGGGCATGGCTCAGTGGTTGAGCATCGGCCTAGGATCCAGGAGATCGCGGTTCCATTCCGGGTCAGGGCACTTGCCCAGGTTGCAGGCTCCATCCCCAGTCGGGAGTGTGCAGGAAGCAGCCGACCAATGACTCTCTCATCATTGATATTTCTATCTCTCTCTCCCTCTTCCTTCCTCTCTCTGAAATCAATAAAGTTATATTTTTAAAAAAAGAGGAAAAATATTAAAATAAAAATAAAACACAGGCTGAAACCCAGACTGTATTTAAACCCTGTTGATTTAAGAAATGTCCAAACCTGTAGAGAAGTTTTATGAATTTATCTGAAGCAAATAGACAACAATTGCCTGGAGGCAACATCTCAAAGGATTGAGATAATGCTCTGAAAAATGGCAGTTTTGCAGTTTATCTTATACATTGCAATCAATGGAGGAGGCCCTAAAGTAGGTTAGGCAGGCGGAAGAAAGCAAAGCAAAGAAATATCTGAGATTGGATAAAGAATAAATGGAAGAGCCTGGCTGGTGTGGCGCAGTTGGCTGAGGGTCACCCCAAGCACCCAGAGGCCACCAGTTTGATTCTCCCTCAGGGCTCAGTCCCCAGCGAGGGGTGTGCAGGAGGCAGCAGATGTTTCTCTTTCTCCCTCTCCCTTCCTCTCTAAAAAATCAAAAAAACATATTTTAAAAAAAAAGAGTGAAAGGAAGAGACAAACACTACTTTTACATTGTTGGGTATAGGATAGTTTACAATTAACATTTACAGCATATAGCAATGGTATTTGAGCACATGATAATATTGAGCAGTTCCATGGTCTCAGGCTCTGGCTGGAAATTGTGCCCTGAGGGGTCTGGAAAAAAGAGGATTATTCTGATATTCTAGTGTCTTATCATAGATGCAAAAGATAATAGGCACAGTAACCTTATCCTTTGGATTAATTGGCCCATAACTTCTGTGAGCTCTCAGGCAGAGCATGTCTGATCTGCATGTCTGTATTTAAGTAAGATGTGTTGACAAGGCAAAAAGGCTATGACTGAGATTTAATTTCTATAAAGTGGATGATAAGGGTTTTCTCAGCAAATGAACAATTGAAATAAAAAAGATTAGGTAAGCCTGGCCAGGCGTGGCTCAGTGGATGAGCACTGACCTAGGATCCAGGAGATCTAGGTTCGATTCCCACGCAGGGCACATGCCGGGGTTGAGGGCTTGATCCCAGGTAGGGGTCGTACAGGAGACAGCCAATCAATGACTCTCATCATTGATGTTTCTCTCTCTCTACTTCTCCCTTCCTCTATCTGAAATCAATAAAGGTATATTTAAAAAACAAATTAGTTAGGAGACATAGTTTATTCAAGAACAAGAGCAAAGCCAACTTTTTTTTTTTTTTTTTAATACTCACCCAAGGATATTTATTCCATTGTTTTTCACAGAAAGTGGAAGGAAGAGAGAAATAGAAACATCAATGTGAAGGAGACACATTGATTGGTTGCCTCCAGCCTGCAATAGAAGTATGTGCCTTTGGCCAGAATCAAACCCAGGACCCTTCAGTCCACAGGCCAACGCTCTAACCACTATGCCACACCAGCTAGGTCTAACCAACTTTTCAAAGTACCAAAAAATGGGTCTTACTGAAACCTTTTGCATACAAGAAATGCTGTCTACAAATTTCAACAAAGAAGAAAAAGAATGCATATGTTAAGATTACCTTCCTTTCAGTAGTGAAAATAATAAAATTATGTCTTACAATAAAAAAAAAATAGGCTTAGTTAAGGTAAAGATTGACTTTTTAAAAACTCATCTTGCCAGGCCGGGCGTGGCTCAGCGGTTGAGCATCGACCTGGGATCCAGGCGATTGGGGTTCGATTCCTGGTCAGGCCATATGCCCAGGTTGTGGGCTCAATCAATGACTCTCTCATCATTGATGTTTCTGCCTCTTTCTCTCTCTCCCCCTCTCCTTTCCTCTCTCTGAAATCAATGGGGACATATTTTTTAAAAAAGTTGTCTTTATTGTTGAAAGTATTACAAATGTCCCCTTTTTTCCATTGATCCCCTCCCCCCTGCACCCCTCCCACCAGGCTTTCACCACACCATTGTCTGTATCCATGGGGGGTTATGCATATATGCATATAAATTCTTAGGTTAATGTCTCCCCATCCACCCACCTGCCCCTGCCTTCCCTCTGAGATTCATCGGTCTGTTCCATGCTTCTATGATAAAGACTGACTTTTGTAAAGGAAAATCTCTGCCTAGGACACAACTATCCACCATACTCACTTTTAAAAAGTTTTCATTTCAGCCCGGCCGGGCGTGGGTCAGCGGTTGAGCATTGACCCAGGATCCAGGTGATTGGGATTCAATTCCCGGTCAGGGCACATGCTCGTGTTGCAGGTTCGATCCCCAGTCGGGGGTGTGCAGGAGGCAGCCGATCAATGACTCTCTCATCATTGATGTTTCTATCTCTCTATCCCTTTCCTTTCCTCTCTCTGAAATCAATAAAGATATATTAAAAAAAAAAAGAAAAGTTTTCATTTCAGACCATCCTATGTGGTTACTTAGGTCTCCAGGTTTGTAAGGCTGCCATGCAGGCTTCCCCTGAGCTTGTCAGATTTAGTATGTGCCCCCTTTTTTGTCCACAATCCCAACCTTCTCTTTACTAGCTGTGAGAGCTTGCACAAGTTATCTAACACCTTTAGGTCTCTCCCTTTCCTTACCTGTAAAATGGGCGTGATAAAAGCAATAGTCCTTACTCAGAGGACTGTAGGGTAGTGAAGCGGGCTCTCACATGTCCCAAAACAACAGTGTCCGGCACCGTACATATTGGGTCAATGTTAGATGTTTCCATTATTAGAGTGTTGGAGCCCAGCCGGGCGTGGCTCAGTGGTTGAGCATCGACCTAGGATCCAGGAGATCATGGTTCGATTCCCGGTTGGGGCATATGCCCGGGTTGCAGGCTCGGTCCCTAGGCAGGGGTGTGCAGGAGGCAGCCGATCAGTGATTCTCTCATCATTGATGTTTCTATCTCTCCCTCTTCCTTCCTCTCTCTGAAATCAATAAAGATATATTAACAACAAAATAGAGTGTTGGCGAGGAAGATGTTTGTTAGATGTAGAGTAGTCTTGTGGGGCTTTCTTTTTTGTTTTTGTGTGTATTTTCTCTTTAAAAAAAGTTTTAATTGAATAAAGTGAGCAGAGTTAATGAGGCCTTTAGTTGTTTAGCTGGAGGCAATGAATCTTTCAAAGTCATTAATCTGCATTTACAGAAGACAAAGCAGGATCATATCATAGATAACCACCATTTCCTATTTGATAGAATGGAGAGATACTATAGGAGCCGTGACTGTGGAGGCTGGATTGGAGCAGTTGTCTGAATCTCTCTGCACTGTGTATTGCTAGAAGTGCTGGGTTAAAAGCTAGGCTTATTTAAAGCTTATATATAGTTCAATTCATAGCTAGAATGATTTTACCAATTTATAACACTATGAGAACACTTTTCTCCACATCCAAGAAGTTGGCATTTAGACAAGTACACTGAAAGTCAACATACCTAATGTATAATGATCTACCTGTTCGGTATCTCCTGCAGTGGGAAATCATTCCTCTTTATGGGGTTACTTAAGAAATAGGTTAGAGACTAAGCCTAGAAGTGAGGTGGATCATCAGGTTAGTTAATAACTTTGGTGAAAAAAGGGAAAAGTTTGAGGTTGATGATAGACATGATATCAAAAGAAAAAACAGAACAGAAAAAAAACTGTTTCTTTATAAATGGTCTCCCTTCCAGCTTCCCTCCTTCTCTCCCATCAGCTGTTAGGCAAGAATGATAAAAAGGTGGTTCTGGTCCTTAATTATCTCACAGTAGGAGGGATTC
This sequence comes from Miniopterus natalensis, assembly GCF_054644295.1. NCBI lineage: Eukaryota > Metazoa > Chordata > Mammalia > Chiroptera > Miniopteridae > Miniopterus > Miniopterus natalensis. The sequence goes on from NC_142086.1 coordinate 34,720,951, forward strand.
CAAAATGCGATCAAACAGTGGCACTGAGTTACACACCTCCTTTCCTTAGGTTTCTGCTTTATTTTTATTTTTTAAAAATATATCTTTATTGATTTCAGAGAGAGGAAAGGAGAGGGAGAGAAAGACATACAGAAACATTAACGATGAGAGAGTCATTGTTCAAGCCCGCAACCTGGGCATGTGCCCTGACCAGGAATTGAACCCCGATTGCCTGGACCCTAGGTCGATGCTCAACCGCTGAGCCACGCCTGGCCGGGCTAGGCTTTTGCTTTAAAGAACAGTACATGCTAATCAGGCAGATTACCATTGACGCTATTGAAGTTTAAGGCTTCAGGTACTGTACTGGTGCCGGCCTGTGCTTGTGAGGACCCTAAAATTTTTGCATTCATATTTTATATTCTTTTTCTTAAAAAGGGACATCCAGAGTTGTATAAGCTTCAGATCTGCCCCAGTGATGATACATAAATACTGAAATGGTCGTATAAAACCATAACATCCCTAGAAAATCTCACCTAATATGCTTCTTTTGCTTCCCCCTACTTTTCCCCAGTCACCTCTCAATCCTGCACCAAGAGAAGCATTGCTTGGTTATTAGGTTTCCAGCTTCTGGTCTTCCTGTTTGTGCTAAGGACCATCACTAGCACATGTGGGGGCTAAAAAAATTGTAGTCCTTTCCTCCCACCTTTTAAGTTCTGACTGGACTAACAATCAAATTACCAAAGACACATTAAGAGGGAAAAATCAAATTTAAAAAAATTCTTTTCTTAACATTTGTTAAATTTTAGAAATACTAAATATACACCTAAAAGTTCTGGTTTATAAACTTATTTATATTAGAAAACTTCGTCTTTTGCACTAGGTCCTCGTTTCAGCCCCAGAAAACTAGGCGCGGCTATACACAGGGGGGAGGGAAAAGACCTGGGTGTGCAAGGGGACGCCTGAGCTGGGTGAGCAGACCGAGGGGTTGGAGGGTACAAATGAGATGAATCCGGGGCAGTAGAAAGGGGGGACTTTGAAGTCAGCCCCCACTTTAGTCCCAGCTGCTCAGCTGCTCACCCTGGGCAATCGCTTGCGCGCTCAGCTCCGCGTTCCTCACGCGCAGACGGGCAGGGAGGTGGTAGGACTGGGTCAGAGCGATGCCCGCAAAGCGCCCGCCCCGGCGTGGCATCGCGGGGGGGCAGGCAGGGCCGGGGTGCAGCCAGGGCGGCCCCGGCAGGCGCGCGCCTTCCCGACGCCCGCAGTCCCCGGGATCTGGGCTCGCGACCGCAACACTATTGCCTTTCCCAGCGGGAGTCCGCACCGCCGCGACGGCCGCCGGGGCTGGACATCGGGGCCGCAGCAGCCGGGCCCTAAGCTCTGCCCTGGCCCCTGGCGGAGTGCTGCTCCCGCGGCGCCTCCGGGGCGACTTGCTTTGTAGCAAAAAACAGCACCCGCCGGGCGCCCCTGTGGTCCTCCCAGCCGGGGACCCGCGGAGCCGGCCGGAGCCGCCTGCGGGCAGCGGGCCCGCCCCTCCCCTCCCCTCCCCCCCTCCCCTCCCCTCCCCCCCTCCCCTCCCCTCCCCCCCTCCGCCCTCACCTTCTCCTGCGGCTGGCGAGCGGGCGGGTCCCGGTGAGGGTCAGCGGGACCCCTCCCCTCCCCTCCCCTCCCCTCCCCTCCCCTCCCCTCCCCTCCCCTCCCCTCCCCTCCCCTCCCCTCCCCTCCCCTCCCCTCCCCTCCCCTCCCCTCCCCCTCCCCCCTCCCCCTCCCCCTCCCCCTCCCCCTTTTTTTTTTTGAAAAAAATTCTTTGAAATTAAAAATTTTAATATATGCACATGGGGAATTCACATGAACATGAAAGAGCATGAAAATTTCACACAGTGAGACAACATTGGGTATATATGTCATTTCGGATAAAGGAAAAAAGGGGGCTGGGGCTTGGGGACTTAAACTTTAAAAGTGAGAATGAAGGATTTACAGGTAGTTGAGGAAGAATGAAACACACATACATGGCTGGGCTGGCAAATTCTTACCAGGCAACGCAGAAACGATGGGACACAGGGTGTACCTAGCTAACACACCGTTGCCGGAAGCCCTATGTATCATACTTTTTTTAAAAAATTGATTTGAGAGAGGGAGTGAAAGAGAGAGACGCCGGTTTGTTCCACATGTTTATGCATTCGTTGGATGATTCCTCTTTGGGCCCTAACTGGGGTGGAACCTACAGCCTTGGCACATCTGGAAGATGCTCTAACCAACTGAGCTACCCAGCTAGGATCCTATTATTGTACTTAATTCAAATTAAGCTAAGGCAAGTATCCTAAGAGTTCCTTCCAGAAGCAGATTTTTCTTTTTGAATCTTTCCGACAGGAAAGGGGGCATGGAGAGTCAATGGTTCTTTCTGAGTCTTGTCCCTTAATTATCACCTTAAAATCAATACCCCAAAAGACAAGATTTTTGGTCCCCTTCAAGATATAAAATTTAGCATACATTCGAAAAAGATGATACGTTGGCACTGACAGATTGCAGAAAAGCATTCCCTCAGTAAATCAATTAGCAAAAAACATTGTCATTTCCTCCTGGATGATTCAGCTTCGAACAGGCCACATGGCAAGTGGCTCATGAGATTTATTTCCATCTCCATTAGTTTTTCTCTGGAGCATCCACATGAAGACCACAACCTGTACAATTACCATGGCAGCTCTGTGTCCCTAGCTTATTTCAAATATGTTGCTGAGGACATATGCAAATACATCTTGAAGCCAAGACAAATTATGCCTATCAGTTCTCCAGGAGATTCTTCACTGCCACTGAGGATAGTGATGTTTCCCAAAGTTTGCTCTTCACCAAGCCCACGGAGAGTGCCTTGCCAGCAGTTTAATTAGTGTTGATTTCCCAGGCTGTTTGCTGGCATGTTGCTGGGGGAGAGAGGCATTCATTGGTGAGTCTGCAGGCCTTAAAGAACCAATTTTATCTGAAAATGGTGACATACCTGGCTCTGTTCTAGTCTTTGTGATCACAAGAACTCACCTAGATACAGTGACCTACTTTGAAGCAAAGGAGGGAGAATACAAAGATTTAGATGAGACGTGACTGAGACCACTCCGAAGTTCCCAGTGTGAGGGCAGAATCCGTACCAACTCGTTGTTACCCACCAAGTCCTGCGGAGTCCACCTCCTAAGCGTTTCACAGCACTGGTTGCTCACCTTCAGCCTCACAGCTAATGTCTGTGTTTAGGATTTCGTGTCTTCTCACCTGCCCCACTGCAATAGCTCTTTACGGAGGTGTTAATCTTCACTGGGTCTCCTTTCAAGTATTTCCACATGAGGTCTGCTATGTAAGGCTGTGTTGTCATCCTCCAGGGGACCTGGGCATGGTGTGAATGGTGGCCCCTGGCCTCCTTTTAGCTCTAATGTCCAAAGGACTCAGGGGATAGAAAACATAAGTACATGAGGCTTTTTCCCCCTAGATAACTGTCCCCAGGAACTTAGCATTGAGAGCTGATAAAAGCAGACTTAATGCTGCTGGCATGTATGCATTTTTTGCCTGGAAGCCTTAACTCTTGTTCAATATAATTCATTTTCTTGTGGCTTTAAATTTTACTGGGCTCTCAAATAGGGCGGCTTTTATGATAAGAATTGCTTTCCTCCTGAGCTAGAAGCATAGCCATCCAAAGAACAGTAAGAGTAACTTAAATGAGAATGATTACTAAATAACCGCAGTCTCAAAGAGAAGATAGGTAATAACCCTTTGCATTCATACACGTCTGCCTTTCATCTGAGTATCTCAAAGGAAGGCAAAATGTACCTGATGCTGTGTTATAGTGGAAAATTATAACCGGGCAATTTCCTTATTCTTGAGTGTTTCCTTTCTCAAATATGATACTGAGTTAAAGCAACTCTAGAATTCAATGTGTATTGATTTTTTCCCCTCCAAATTATAAGAGAAAGTTCATTTTAGAAAGTTACAGAGGTTGTAGAAGTGAGCCAGCTTGGCTGTGTAGGCTCAGGAAACAAGTTACAGAAGCAAAAGAAGGGTGCTTGGAGCATAGGAGAGGGAAAGGCAAAAGTAATGCACCTGAGGGGAAGGAGATGGGGGGAGCAGGCAAGGCACGGGCGTGTTCCCCAGAGAGAGGCAAATGTGTATTGATTTTGAACATAGTTTCCTCGTTCTTTTTTTCTACCCCTCCGACATCAACCCCAAGTTGCAAAGGCATTGATGGACCACCTGCCCTTGTGGCTTTGAAGCATTTGCTCTAGTTGGAGAACATAATGATAAGGATGAATGGACATCTTTCTGAGCTGTTCTAAAGTTATAGTAGAAAAATAGAGAGATGAAGATGAAAATAGAACATTGTCTGCTTCCCCAGAATAAAGTCAACCATGGTGCTAACAAACACTTCAAGAATGCATCAGAGAATCGGCCTGTCCACTCTCCTGAAACAAAAGATTCGCAGTATGTGCTCAGTGGTATTATTCCAATTACAGCCCTGAAATACACTACTGTAGGTGTTCTGTATATCACTGGTTGTTTGAAAATTCCCCAGAAATACATTGCTACTGACTCTCCTTTTTTTAAAAAAATATGTCTTTATTGATTTTAGAGAGAAGGGAGAGGGAGAGACAGAGATAGGAGTCGTCATTGATGGGCTGCCTCCTGCACGCCCCCTACTGGAGATCGAGCCTGCAACCCGGCATGTGTCCTATGAGGAACTGAACCACCATATCCTGGATCACAGGTTGATGCTCAAACGCTGAGCCACACGGGCCAGGCTCTTTTTTTTTTTAAATCCTTACACGAGGACATTATCTCCAGCGATTTCTAGAGAGAGTGGGGGTGGGGGAGAGAAAGAGAGAAAGGTCTACGTGAGAGAGACACATCAATAGTTTGCTTCCCACACACACCCCGACCAGGATGAGGAACCGGCAATCCAGGTACGTCATGCTCTTGACGGGGAATCGACCCTTCGACCCTTCAGTCCATGGGCCGATGCTCTAACCACTGAGCCAAGCCAGCCAGGGAGACTATGATATTTTAAAAATCATCCCTCAACTCTAAGGAGCCCTACTAATGCAGTCAGTTAGCAACAATTATAGCAGAATGGCATTAGAAATACATGGGAATCAGTAGTCTTGTGTAAGACACATTATCCAGGAAGCTTCCCACTGTGTCTATGTGTAGAGTTTGTTTTAAAAAGAACAGATTCTCATTCAACCCACATGACCCTTCTGTTAGTTCCCACAATACCAAATTAGATAGTTAATATAGATTGATGAGCCTATATACACAGTGAATGATGGTCCCGATGCATTGTGGGGTAAGATGAATCCCACAATTATTATCTTAGATATGACTTTGGTTAAAGGTCATAAAAATTCTTATGAAATATATCCTTTGTTTAAAAGCATGTAAGAATTTACAGGTATAATAACTCATTTAATGTGATTCAAAGGCAATTTTTTGACAGGGTGTTGGCCGTTTATATAAAGAAGTAGCCAACCTGAAATGCAGTAACTGTAAAAGGTTTGTACAAATTGTAACCCGGTTTGAAAGCGATGGAAATGAAGAAAGGCAGTAAGGTCATGTCCTGTTATAAACCAGACAATAGGGTGAAGAAAAAGAACGTGCTAGTGCTTGAATTTATTTACAACTGTCCAAAGGAGAGAGAAACTTCAGCTAGTAGACCTAAACACAAACATACTACAGTAAAGCTGGTACTAAAAATATTAAATCCCCCTTGCTCACCTTGGGAAGTTCATTAGCAGGAGCCAGGGGTCAACTCCAACAAACATTTACTGACTCCTTATGGGTCAGCACCGATGAGAAGTTAATGACGGGTACAGCTGTGCTCCCGAGAGAAGCGTGATGGGAGTGGTGCTTTAGGAAAATCACTCTGCTAAGGAGCTATTGTGCGACTCACTCCGAGAGACCAGGAAAACCAGGAGGTGGTTGTTCGTGGAACCGAACAAGCAGTGAAGGCTCTTATGTAGAGCATGGTAGAGGCAGAATCCCACGGGAACTTTAGATATAGGGTAGGTGGTGAACTTTGTTACAAAAATGAGGTTTTTTAAAAAATATATCTTTATTGATTTCAGAGAGAGACAGAGAGAGAGAGAGAGAAACATCAATGATGAGAGTCGTCATTGATTTGCTGCCTCCTGCACGCCCCCTACTGGGGATGGAGCCCGAAACCCAGGCACGTGCTCTGACCAGGAATCAAACTGCAGGATCCTCGGTCGATGCTCAACTGCTGAGCCACCCTGGCTGGGCCAAAAATGAGGTTTAAATGTGGTATTAGCTGTTTCTGTTGTTTTACTGTCTCCAATGGTGGTGGTATTAGTGTCACACTTGAAGCAAAGAGAAGATGTGGAGAGAGGTGATGTATCACGGACTTAAGAGACTGCAGCACTTGGTTACTGTTAATAGGTGTTATTTTCTGCCCTGACCCAACTTGGCAGAAAATGAATCTAAGGGTATAGTATAATCAAGTATCTATCAGGCTTTGGCCAAGGCTCTGAAGACAGTATAGAGGAGAGAACCATATTTAATCTTCTTTTGTTAAAGAGCTTGAAATTGCAAACATGTAGTTCACTTAGTGGTCCAAAATATAATCAGACTAATAAGATGGCCTGGTTAATTACCTGACAAATTGCATTACTCTAGTTAGTTCCCCCCTTGATTTTTGCAGATCTTACACTCTTATTCCATAGTATATATAATACAGTGATTTTCAACCTTTTTCATCTCATGGCACACATATTCTATCCTAGTGAATCAGGTTACTTCCTTTTCCTCTCAGTCTGAGCATTTGTAAGGGAGATATTATGTTTTAAATTTATTTTATTTTTTAAAAGTCAATTTGTTTTTTAAAATATATATTGATTTCAGAGAGAGGAAAGAAGAGGGAGAGAGAGAGAGATAGAAACATTAATGATGAGAGAAAGTCATTGATCGGCTGCCTCCTGCACGCTCCCTACTGGGGATTGAGCCTGCAACCCGGGCATGTGCCCTGACCGGGAATTGAACCATGATCTCCTGGATCCCAGGTCAATACTCAAGGGATGAGCCACACCCGGCTGGGCTTAAATTAATTTTAAAGTGATGAGCTCTGCCCAACTGACATGACTCAGTGGTTGAGCATTGACCTATGATCCAGGAGATCATGTTTCAGTTCCTGGTCAGGGCACATGCCTGGGTTACAGGCTCGATTCCCAATAGAGGGTGTTCAGGAGACAGCAGATCAGTGACTCTGTCATCACTGATTTTTTTCTCTCTCTCCCTCTCCTTTCCTCTCTCTGAAATAAAAGACATATTTTAAAAGAATTATAAAGTGATGAGCTCTACTGGTATAATTGATTTATAAGCTTAAAAGATTATTTAAATGTGTAACATTTGTTAATGACATTAAAACATTTTCAGTGGGTTTGGGGACTTGGGTAAATGATTTTAAAACAAACATCCTTTTATCATTCATTGATACTAGTATAGCATGACTCGCTCTTAGTTTGCATAAATGATCTATGTGCATTCTTCAGAAAAGGTAAACATCTTCACTAAAGCTCTTCACCGTGCCTCGCTGAATTTAGAAGTAAGCTATAATCCCAGTTGATTTAGTCAGCTTCAGAACTGTCTTACCCCTACAGCTGGATGTCAGTATTGCAACTGTGACTCAGTACCATGGAAGGAGATCCAGAGGGTCCTGGGAGACAAGTGCAGAGGACTCCAAGTTCCTTGAGAACAAGGAAGGAAAAGTTAACAAGTGGCATGTTTTCTTGGGAAGTATTTCAATATTGTTGTTTGTACAAGGAGGCAGAGAACAAATACAGCTGGAGAATGAAATGGGGGGATGAGCACACAGATGGTTAAGAAAGCACTATTTTGCCAACTGAATAACATCTGGCACATTAGAGTTGGTGAAAAACGTAAGAAACTAAACAAAAGTCCAAGTAGCAAATGATCTCTTCATTTTTTTGCAGGAATATAACAGCCAATAAGATTATGTTAGCCCAGCCGGACATGACTCAGTGGTTGAGCATCGACCTAGGATCCAGGTGATCGGGGTTCGATTCCCGGTCAGGGCACATGCCCAGGTTGCGGGCTCGGTTCCCAGTCGGGGGCGTGCAGGAGGCAGCCGATCAATGACTTTCTCGTCATTGATGTTTCTATCTCTCTCTCTCCCTCTCCTTTCCTCTCTCTGAAATCAATGAAGATATATATATATATATTTAAAAAGTTATATGTGAAAACCAGAGATACAGTTTGAAAACTAAAATCTTTCTTTAGACAGATGTGGAGCCCTGACCCGTTGGGCTCAGTTAGAGCATCAACCCACTGGCTAAAGGGTCCCAGGTTCGATTCTGGCCAAGGGCACACAGCTCGGTTGCAGGACCTATCCCCGGCCCCAGTCGGGGTGTGTGTGGGAGGCAACAAATCAATGTGTGTCTCTCACATCAATGTTTCTGTCTGTCTCTTCCTCTCCCACTCTCTCTGAAAAACAATGGAAAAAATTTCCTTGGGTGAGGATTAAAATAAATAAAAATAAACTGATGTGGAATATGCAGCTGGAATTAAAGCAACTAGAAATGTAGTGAGAAGAAGGTAGTTTATAGGAAACCTAAATAGTGTATTAACTCTGGCAGTGGATTACAGTTTGTCTTCATCCTAAAATTGCTATGGTTTATCACATTATCAGCATTGGAAATGTTCAAACCTATAGAGAAGTTTTGAGTTTATTTGAGCCAAACTGGTGACAATTGCCAGGGAGCAAGATTTCAATGGATTGCCCAGCTGGGTGTGGTTCAGTGGTTGAGCGTCGACCTAGGATCCAGGAGATCGAGGTTTGATTCCAGGTCAGGGCACATGCCCGGGGTGAGGGCTGATCCCCAGTTGGGGGTGTGCAGGAGGCAGCTGATCAATGATGACTCTCTCATCATTGATGTTTCTATCTCTCTCCATCTCTCTTTCTCTCTCTGAAATCAATAAAAATATATTTAAAAAAAAAATCTCAATGGATTAAGAAAATGTTTGAGAGAAAGGCAGTTTGCAGTTTATTTTATACATAAGAATCAAAGGAGGAGACATAAGGAGGGTTACATGGAATTCATCAGTGGTAGATTAAGGAGGCAGGAAAAAGCAAAGGAGGGAAATCTCTGAGACTGGATAAAGAATAAAATGGAAGGAGAAATACTTCTTTTACTTTGGTGGGTACCAGATAGTTAACTATTTACCATTAGAGCACAAGCCCTGGCCAGGTAGCTCAGTTGACTAGAGTGCTATCCCCATACGCCAAGGTTGCAGGTTTGATTTCCGGTCAGGGCATATACAAGAATCAACCAATGAATGCATCAACAAGTGGAAAAACAAATTGATGTTTCTCTCTTTCTCTTTTCTTCTCTCTAAAAATCTATCATTAAAAAAGAAAGTTACAGCACAGAGAGATGGTATGCAGGGGATCAAGGGACTGAGGTAACAAGGAGGGGTTCTGTGGCCTTCGGCTGTGGTGTGAGATTGTGCCCTGAGGGGTCTGGAAAGAAAGGGGATTGCTTTGACATTCCAAAGATATGTTATTGTAGATGCAAAAAGACAATAGCCAGGCTTAGTCAAGGTAAAGATTGACCTTTGTCAAAAAAGATACCAGCTTACCTGCCATGCCACACGCACCTGGACTGGAGATCAAACCCACAACCTGGGTATGTGCTCTGCCTGAGAACTGAACCAGAACTTTTGGTACAAAGGATGGTGATTAACCAACTGAGCCACACTGGCCAGGGCCCATGACTTGCTTTTAGTTAAAAAGTTGTAATTTTGCCCTAGCAGTTTGCTCAGTGGTTAGAGCATCTGCCTGCGGACTGAAGGGTCCTGGGCTTGTTTCCTGCCAAGGGCATATACCTGGGTTGCAGGCTTGATCCTTGGCCCTGATTGGGGCACATGTCTCTCTCACATTGATGTTTCTCTCTCTCTCTCTCTCTCTCCCTTCCACTCTCTGAAAAGCAATGGAAAAATGTCTTCGAGTGAGGAATAAAAAAATATATATATATATAATTTCACACTGTCCTATGTGGTTACTTTCAGCCTCTGAGTTTGTAAAATGCCATGCGTGTCTCCCCTGAGCTTGTAAGGTTTAGTATATGGCCATTTTTTCCTTCACAATATACAAATATTTTTTCAGAAACAGAACAGAATATATATAGGTAACCAATTACAAACTCATCACTATAGAAAGACTTTTCTCTGAGGTAAAATATTCTATGAGTTATCAGTATTATTAAGATGCCTTCATACCAACATTTCTCTTCTTGACTCTCACTCTATGTTCTATATTTCCATGGTCTGATATCTTTCTGAGACAGTGAATCCAATCTGAGTTTTAGTCACAGTGATAGACATTAAAATGGCATCAAATATTCAATCTCTTTTTTGTTATTCTCTGACTTGGGTAGGTAGAACTCAGGTTTGTAACTCTACTGCCATTATTTAATGTTTAATTATTAAAGAATGCTAATGTTCAAGTTTTTTAAAAAGCAATAATATGTTAAATATTTGTTGTCTTTCTGACCCATTAAAGGTTAAAATTCATGATTCTTTATTTCAGTTACCACAACTGGATGAAATGATAAAAATATCCACAACTTTTTCTGAAAGGTAGTCAGCAATATTTGAGAACCCACTATGTCCCAGTTATAACTTTAGGTACTAAGGGTAGTGTTATAAGTAGACAGGCTCCAAGCATAGGAAGCTTCATTTTAGTGTGAGTGTTATCGGTGGGGTGTTCTCTGTGTCCCCACCGATCTGTTGCTGGTGGAAGTGAGCTTCTTGGGGTGCTGTGGGAATAAGACTTTCTGGAGGCCTCCATGAGAAGATGAGGTATTGTGGAAAGCTTTACTTCTGTGCAATTAAACTCCTGAGTTTCCAAGGTCCCATCTCCCTCTTTCCCTCCATGATAAAAGTCCCATTTTGTCTTCAGCGGAGCTAGAATGAAAGCCACTGCTCAGAACCTCTGTCCCATATTTTCATAGTCCAGGCCAGCATCTGGCTAGCTTAGCTTGTGTTCCTAGCTGCAGTCCATTGCATGTAGGGTCCTCATGGCCATAGGCCATGCAGCTACTAAGGCCACATGATTATGGGGGCAGCACAGGCAAGTGCAAGGAAGTAGGAGCAAAGCAAAAGGAACAAAAGGGAGAAAATTCTTCATCTGAGGATTTTATATTCCCAAATTTTCACCAGCTTGCTTTGGCTCCACCTCTCTGGCCAATTATCTTTGTTCCCAGGTTAGATTGACAAACAAACACCTTACATATGTTGCCCCACCTTCAGTGTACATGTGTCCATTTCTCCCCTTTGTTGGACTCCTTCCCCCAGTGATTTGCAGGGAATGGACTGGTGGTTCTCTGAGGAGTACAAAGTTTCAGCTTCTTGGTGAAGCTGCTCAGATGACCATGCTTATAATGTCTGGCCTCCCCTTTGCTCTCTTTCTATATTAATACTAATAACTAGCTACTTATGATGGTAACAGAAGGAGAGACAAAGAAATAAACCAAGTCACTTTAGGCAGTGACCGGTGGTAGGGGAAAATAACATAGGGTTATGTAATAGAAGTATCTGAGGGACTACTTCAGATTGGGTGCTTAGCAAAGGCTCTCTGAGGAGGGAATTGAGAATTAAATAATAAGAGCTGAGGCAAGAACATTCTAGGCAGAGGGCAGAGCTAGTGCTAAGGCCTTAGGGCAGCAATAAACTTGATGAGGAACAAAGTATGGAAAATATTATGCATATGTAATGAAGTTACTGATTGTACCACATATGCTTAAGATGACAGTACTAATAGTAGAAAACCTAGTCCTTAGGAGGGGAATTAAATTCAAAGTATCCCAGAGTGGTGCTGATGATTGCAATGTGACTGCAAAAATAAGCAAAACCGATTGACAGGGGCCCAGATGTTACAGAATGAGTGAGCTTAATACCTGAATTAATTCCAATTATTCTTGGCCTAAATTCAAAGCCAACATAAGAACACCTTCCAAATGGACTCAACAAGTAGAATATTTTTCACGGTTTGAACATTAGGAAGAAGGCAGGTTATAACGTCACCATTGTAAAAAGCAATGGCTTGTAACGACTCCCTTCTCTCTTTTAAAGCCCTTCATTGCAAAAATATTCACAAAATATTTTTTTGTTCTTTCACCGTACTAGTCAGTAAATATTCATATTTATCATTAAGGAAAATAGGTCTTAAATTTCCATTCCCCTCCCAATTTATTTTTATATTAGTTTTGAGTGGTTTATATTTTCATAAAGTTATCATTTTACTCTGATTTTTTCGTAGGTAGTTTCAAATGCTTTTGCTAACGAGTTGCCAGGAGGTAGATTTAAAACAATAATGATCTGAGTTTGAGTGGTGCCGTCTGTTCTGAGGGCTCATGACAAACGGGTTCTTCCCGGGGTCCCTTGTCCGCCGACCCCTCTCCACAGTTGAGGAAAGATGACGGGCCAGAACAGTGCCATCGTCGCCAGTGTGTGTGGGCCCTCTTCATCGGGTACTGCATTTACTTCCACCGCAAGAGACGAGTGACCCCCAACTTCAAGAACAGGCTGCGAGAACGAAGAAAAAAACAAAAGCTTGCCAAGGAGAGAGCTGGACTTTCCAAATTACTGGACCTTAAAGATGCTGAGGCTGTTCAGAAATTCTCCCTTGAAGAAATCCAGCTGGGTGAAGAGTTACTAGCCCAAGGTGAGTATGAGAAAGGTGTAGATCATCTGACCAAAGCGATTGCGGTGTGTGGACAGCCACAGCTGTTACTGCAAGCGTTACAGCAAACTCTCCCACCACCAGTGTTCCAGATGCTTCTGGCTAAGCTTCCAACAATTAGAGAATTGTAAGTGCTCAGAGCTTGGCTGAAGATGATGTGGAATGAGAAACAAATGTCAACATAAAATCTCAATTAAAAATATTTTTAAAGTCTTAACTTGGAAGATGAATAGCTCTGGGGGAATATGGACAAATATACTTGCTATGGACTGTCCTACACTGAAATGTACCAAAGTTAATTTTTACTTTGTGTAGTTCCATTTGTCTTTTATTTATTTTTCCCTGTGAAGAGTGTATTTTGATAGAGAGCTTTTTATTTTATAGATACACTATGAGTTACTGAAAAATAAAAAAATTAAAAAAAATGATAAAGACTTGTTGATGCTTAAAGTTTAGAAAACTAAAGAGAAATGAGGGGGCTGAAAAGAGGAAGGACATTAAGAAGTACAAACTTCCATGCCCGGTGGCTTGGCTTAGCTTTGAGCATCAGCTTATGATCCAGGATATCTAGGTTCGATTCCTGGTCAGGGCACATGCCAGGTTTGCAGTCTCGATCCCTACTAGGGGATGTGTAGGAGGCAGCAGATCAATGACTCTCTCATCATTGATGTTTCTTTCTCTCCCTTCCTCTCTCTGAAATCAATAAAAACACATTTAAAAAAAAGTACAAACTTCCAGCTATAAAATAAGTCACAGGGATGTAATGTACAGAGTAGGGAATGGAGTCAATAACATTGTAATAACTATCTCTGGTGACAGATGGTTACCAGACCTACTGTGGTAATCACTTTATAAGGCATATTAATGTTGAATCACCTGAAACTAACATAATACTGTATGTGAATTATAATTAAAAATAAATTAATAAAAATAAAGAGAAAGGAGATGCTCTTCTTTGTAGTTTTCCTCTTAGATAAGTAAGATTCTTTTTTTAAAAAACTTTTTAATCCTCACCTGAGAACATCAATGTGAGAGAAAAGCATAAACTGGGCTCTCTCCCTCCTGGGAGCACTCCCACACCCCCCTTCCCCTCCCATGTTACCATTAGCTTTCTCACTCCCAAGCTCCAAGGACCCTTCCTTTGCCTCTATAATTTGTTTCCTAAGCCCATGTCTTCTAGGAATTACTTTTTCCACCTCTATGACTTACCAAATAAATGTTCTCTTATAGTTTGGGTCTTGGCTCTGAATTCTTTCTTAAGTTAGAATCCAAGTACCGAGGTTGCTGAATCCAAGCCCGGTCTGACCCCACCTGTCTAACACCCAGTGCCATCCCACCGCCTACAACATAATGGTGCCATGACTCCATTTGTTTCATCACTGGTAAGCCAGTCCTCACCACCTTGGCTTGGAGGACATGACTAACTGCATTCCCATTCTTCTCTGCATCTTTTCCTCTGGCTATGGGTTTTTCTCTCTCTTGGGATTGTCGTACTGTGTGGCAAGGGTCAAGCATTTAAAAGCTGTTAGGGCGCTGGCCGCTAGAAGACTCCCATGACAGGATGAGTTGGTCATGGACCAGGGTAGTTTGTACTAGGTACCCCGCTGACTGCAAGACAAAGTCCATGCACCCAGGAACACTGTAAAATCACACAAGGCCCTTCCCTGAGGCTTTTCCCTGTCAGGTGACTAGTTCCAATGGAGAGAGAGAGAGATCCTTGCCCTTTGACTGAAAGGATGTTCTTTTTCCCCCTTTCCATTCTTTCCTTTGTGCCTGGAGTTAAATTCAGGCTGACTTTCTTTGAGCTTTCTGAAATCCTCGAGATGGAGCTAGGGGTTAAGGGTTGAGAGACCCTAGGCTATAGATAAGAGTCAAGATAACAAAGGACAGGGGAAAAAATGGATGGCTGCTTTTGAACTTTGGCTTTTTAATGGGAATTGCTTTCTGAGGGTCTGAACAGGATCTTTTGCGGGATGAATGAGAGACTGAACTCATCTTGTTTGGAAAATAAGGGACACCCAGCAGTTTCTAATGTTCTGAGAGAAGGCCAACAGGGTTTGCCCTTAGGGCCTGAGGTGCTGTCTCAGTCTGGCCAGCTCAGCTAACATACATAGGTTACCAGGAATCTTCTCTGGTCCCTGAAACCAACTTCTATGAAACCCCCAGGGATAACTTAAACAGGGACTCTCCTTTCTTGTTGGGTGGCTGCTACTCTCTCTCCTAGGCTTCTTAAAAGACCAGAGCTTTTGGGACCATGAAAGGCAGGGCCACAGGTCATTAGCCCAACAACTGGAAACTAGAGTTGGCCCTAACCGGTTTGGGAATTTATCTGTCTCTCTGGGAACCAGTCCACAGTGCCTTGAGATATCCCTTTGGGTGAAATTTGACCCAAGTCCCTCCAGCTTCTTTTGTAACATAGCCTGGCCCCACTATAAAGTGGCCAATGGAGAGGCTTGACCAGTTAATGGCATCATTAACTTTAATACTATCCTGCAGTTAGACCTGTTTTGCCTTTCCCTAGGGAAATGGATGGAGGATGGGGCCTCCTTGGATCAGTGTGTCTTTTCCATATATGCAAGCCATTTTAGCTCTCAGAAATGACCCTTAGCTATGTGCTACCTTAGACTAGATGTCTCTGTAATTGCTACAGAGCCTGAAAGAAAAATATACCGAGATGGAAAGAAACATTCCAAAGAATGGGTGAAAGAATCTGTTAGTCGTTTACCAACATTTGCCAGTCCTTAAGGTATGAAAAATGACTGTCCTTGTTTTACAAATAAAGTCTTTACAGGGTTAAAGGTGTGGCTCCAGAACATCAAAGCCTACTAAATCCTTTTACCTTCTCCAAACCCTTTGGTCTGTTTCAAGCAGCTTATAGATAATTGACTTTATGAAACCAAAGTCTTAGGACCTTTGAAATGCAAATACATGGTTAAAAACTCTTATCTAGGTCGTCTTTTAAAATGCAAGGTTTCTGGGAGGTAACCTTTATTAAAGAAAAAAACACACACAACACCTTAGCCATCTAAGTAAATCAATTTAACTTACTCCCACTATTTTTAAATTCTTGAATTTCTAATTAAAGCTGAATATCTAGATATTTTGAAATAACATGAAATACTGAAACTGATTGCTAGACAAGTTTTAGGTTCACCTGCTTTTTTGGCTTTTTATTGGGGAAAGTCTGTAAAGTGGATTTGGAGCTATTAATGTAATGTCTTGTACTCTGTTGAAGGTGCTTAAAATGTGTTCATAAAAGTCAATCTAGGGAATGCTGGCTGTTTGCTCTTTTTTTTCTTAAATATGTCTTTATTGATTTCAGAGAGAGGAAGGGAGAGGGAGAGTCATTGATGGGCTGCTTCTTGCACGCCTCCTACTGGGGATTGAGCCCACAGTCTAGGCATGTGCCCTGACTGGGAACTGAACCTCGATCCTCAACTGCTGAGCCATGCCGGCCAGGCAGTTGTTTGCTTTTTGATTATTATTGGAAATTGAAGTTTCTAAGAGTTAAGAATTTTAATTAATTGGAAAGAAATTATATGGTTTTGATAATAGAAGGTATAAGGTATGGAAATATATTTTGAAGGGAAAAAAAGTGAGTTCTAAGGCCATTTATTTCTGAATGGGTTAAAAAGGTTTGTGCAAGTTATAGGTTTGTAAAGAAATGTTAAAAGGAAATTATATGAGACAGGCCAAGCAAAATAGGGAAACTGAGATAGATAGTTAAACAACAGTTTTCAGCCATCTAGAAAATCTAGATGTGTAGCAGTGTGCAGCCATCTAGTAAATCCTATCTTTCCTAAACCAAGGACACTTTAGAGTAAATGGTTTTCATTTTTCCTCCTCAACCAGAGGGTAAATAGCTTAAATCACCTTACTCAGGGAGACAGATAGCAAAAATCCAATTAGTGCCATTTGCTAACCACACCCAAGGACAGATGAAGTTAAGAGGATAAATCTCGTTTTGGTTTATCACAGTAAAGCTGATGAAGCCTATTGAGACTCTCCCTAAACACCCAGTTGTTAAAACCCCTTAAAATGAAGGCCCAGCGTGCCTTCCCCTAAATAATAAATTTAGGTAAAGAGTTAGAATTTGGTTCTTTTCCACTTTATTAAAGAGTATGAAGCTAGAAATATTCCACGACAAGCAAAATAGGAAAACTGAGACAGATTGCTAAGCAAGTTTGCAGCCACCTAGTAAATCCTATCTTCCCTAAACCAAGGACACTTAGGGGTGTCTCCTCCCCAGCCAGAGGGTAGATAGCTTAAGTCACCCTATTCAGACTGAGACAGTTTGGCTCAGTGGATAGGGGATCGATCCTCAGACTGAAGGGTCCTGCATTCGATTCTAGCCAAGGGCATGTACCTCAGTTACAGGCTCAATCCCCAACCCTGGTCAGGGTGCAGGAGGCAACCAATCGATGTGTCTCACATGAATTTTTCTCTCTCCTCCCCTTCCACTCTCTCTGAAAAGCAATGGAAAAAATATCCTTGGGTGAGGGTTAAAAAAAAAAAATTAAAAAAAAATATCACACTATTCATGGAGATATAACAGAAATCCAGTTGGTGCCATTTGCCAACCATACTCAAGGACAAATTAAGACTCAACCTCACTTTGGTGTATCAGCGTAAAGCTGATGAATATTCTATTAAGACACTCCCCTGAGACCTCTCCTAAGTTTTCCTGCCTGCTAGAAAGAGATAAATACTCAGGAAAAGGACCCAAGGTGTGCTCTTCCCCCACCCCAGGGGAGCATGCATACCAGTGCCATTTCCTTCTTCCCTCTGAGGGGATCCCACAAGACTTGCAACCATGGGAGCAATGGGCAGTGGTGGCTCGTTCTAAGCTTACGCCCTGAACCTGTGTCCAAGGTCCCCAAACCTGTCCCTTTCTCTCTCTTTCTGACTTCTCAGTGAGCCAGGGCCTCCCAGGCTAGGTTCTCCTGTTGCCTCTTCTATGCCCATCCTTGTTTCATTGTCCTAAGTGTGTTTTTGCTGCAGCCAATAAATTCTTGCTTTCTTTTCTACACGTTGTCTCTTGATTGAAATCTTTCCCTCAAGAAGACAAGAACCAAGGTCTCTTCATCATCTCCCCAGTAACAAAAGGATAAGAATTTTTCTTTTGGCCTGGCCGGGCGTGGCTCAGCGGTTGAGCGTCGACCTAGGATCCCCGCTATCGGGGTTCGATTCCTGGTCAGGGCACATGCCTGGGTTTTGGGCTCAATCCCCAGCAGGGGGCATGTAGGAGGCAGCTGATCGGTGACTCTCTCATCATTGATGTTTCTCTCTCTCTCTCCCCTTCTCCTTTCCTCTCTCTGAAATCAATAAAGATATATTTAAAAAGTATCCTTATATCTGAAAAAGTAAAAGAAAGAAATTTTTTTTTTTATATCTGTATTGATTTCAGAGAGAGAAAGAAAGAGGGAGAGAGAGAGATAGAAACATCAATGATGAGAGAGGGTCATTGATCGGCTGCCTCCAACTAGGGATCTAGCCCACAACCCAGGCATGTGCCCTGACCGGGAATCGAACCCTGATCTCCTGGGTCCTAGGTTGGTGTTCAACTACTGAGCTACGCCCGGCAGGGCCTTCATGGCAACCTTTCCAGGTAAGGAAAGAAGGCTTCTTTCCTGAGAGATGGCAAGGAAGGAATCTCAAAATATTTTGGGGACCTCAAGAACTTGAAGAATTCACCCAAGTGTATAGGTGCTGCAGGCAAACCTGATAGCAACTAGGTGGCTCAGCTTTGCCCAGAGGGCTAATTAAAGCTCAGTCATGAGATTCTAGCAAAGCAGATTTAAAAAGCCTATATGATCAATTGCTCTTATTGTATTTATGCAAATAACCAGGCCAAATTGAAACTGGACTTAATAGAGTAAATAAATTGGTTTTAATTTGGCTCTTTAATAAAAATGAGGGTGGTTTTAGGGGGGGAAAATGTGTTTCAATAGACTTTATAGAACATAATTGTGAATATTAGACTCTAAGTCAATTAATTGTCTTCAAAGTTTTATTTTTCATCTATGAATTGAACTGGATTCCCTGAATTTATCTAGTTTTCTCAAATATTTGGCTACTACCCTCCAAACTAATGTTTCATTTTTCCCCATCCTTTGACTTAAAATTAGTGAGAAATAAAATGCTTTTTCCTTCCACCAGACTATTTGTCACTATTCTTGCTGTTGTAACGTTTGCTCTAATAATACTAAACTTTGTAATACAGTGCGTCTCCACCAGCTTATAAGTCTTATACTTAACGAATATCACCTCTAGACACCATCAACCACCTTCTTCTGTGCCTGGGCCTCATCATGCCTCTGACAGAGAGCAAGGATCTCTTGGCTCTGAAGGAAAATGTCGCCCCCTTTCAGCCAGAAGTAGTTACAGAAGAGACCCTGTGCCCCTTTTCTCCCAAACAATTCAGAGGCAAGACCCTTGAGGGGGGGATGTGATAGGCAGTTAGATAGATGTGAGCAGAGCAAGGACGATGGGCCAGGTAGAGAAGATCATCAGGGTGGAAAGCCCTAGATGCCTATCAAAAGACAATTGTAGGGCGAGACCTTGCCCCCAGGGTGGCCTTTCCTTCCCTAGCATATATGCTGTTGGAACCTCTGATCTTTCCTCCCTAGAGATAACTTCTAGGCCTCAATTGTATTTCAGTTCCAGGCCCAGATAAACAACAAAACCAGCCACCTCTGACCTCAGGACCAGCAGCATTGAATGATGGCCCCCACCCTGGCACCAACCAGTCAATCAGTGGAACCACACCCTGAAAGGACACACCTGGAAAGCTGCAGAATATTACAATGAGGCTTTTCCCCTGGGACCTCCCTTGGACTGAGGACCCAGTGCTTGCTCCCTCCTGGGAGCCCCCCCCCCCCCCCCCCCCCCCCCCCCCCCGTTAGCTTCCTCACTCCCAAGCTCCAAGGGCCCTTTGCCTCTATAACTTGTTTCCTATGCCCTTTTCTTCTGGGAATTACTTCTTCTACCTCTGTGATTTACCAAATAAATGTGTTCTTATAAAAACAACAACACATGAACCGATTGCCTCCTGGGAATCAAACCCATAACCTGGGTATGTGCCCTGACTGGGAATTGAACCCATGACCTTTCTGTGTACAGGACAATACTCCAACCAACTGAGCCACACTGGCCAGAACAGTAATGATTCTTTAGAAAAGCAATTTAATCTAATACTTTTGAAGTACTGAGTTGAAGACATGAAGCTAAAACACTGTGACAATTTGGAATGACTCTTTCCTTTTTTCCTTACTCTCATCTGGTCCCAACAGAAGTTTAATGTGAAAAGGTTAAAAGCTGTTGTAGACCTTTGGCTACAATTTAGCAATCTTGAGACCCTTAATGTCCACTCCAGAAGTCAGCTTAGGAAGTGACTTAAAGTTCAGGCAGGAAATGCCCAGGGGGCTCATATCTGTGCTGGGGGGTTTGGGGAGGAACCAACTCCTCAGGGATACAAATTAACTGCAGAGTACTGCCTATTATCTATCTATCTATCATCTATCTATCTATCTATCTATCTATCTATCTATCTATCAATCAATCAATCTATCATCTATCTAATCTATCTATCATCTATCTATCATCTATCTATCTATCTATCTATCTATCTATCTATCTATCTATCTATCTATCTATCTATCTATCTATCTATCATCTATCTATCTATCTATCATCTATCTATCTATCATCTATCTATCTATCATCTATCTATCTATCTATCTATCTATCTATCTATCTATCTATCTATCTATCATCATCTATCTATCATCTATCTATCTATCATCTATCTATCTATCTATCTATCTATCTATCTATCTATCTATCTATCTATCTATCATCTATCTATCATCTATCTATCTATCTATCTATCTATCTATCTATCTATCATCATCTATCATCTATCATCTATCTATCTTCTACATCTATCTATCATCTATCTATTTATTTTTTATTTTTATGTCTTTATTGATCTCAGAGAGAAGAAGGGAGAGGGAGAGAGAGAGACAGAAACATCAATGATAAAAGAGTCAATGATCAGCTGCCTCCTGATGCCCCCTACTGGGGATTGAGCCTGAAACCTGAGCATGTGCCCTGACTGGGAATCAAACCTTGATCTCTTGGATCACAGGTTGATGCTCAACTGCTGAGCCACACCAGCTGGGCATTTATTTTTTTAATTGAATTTATTGGAGAGACATTGGTTAATAAAATTATATAGGTTTCAGGGGGAGCACTACCTTTTTTTCCTACCACAATTGTTAAGTTTGAAGAAAAGGCCTTTCCTGAATGCTTGACAGCTTGAAAAGCTGGGGGCTGACACGCCAGTTGAGTTTGTCATTCTAGGCTTTCCACTGAAAGGGAATTAGGAACTTCAGGGTCACTTTTGGAAGAACACTGTGGCTTTTGTAACTTGTTCCGGGTTGTGCTCATTGACAGCTGCAGTGTAGTAGAGAGAGCAGTTAATCCTTAGCATTAAAAGTGCAGTGTGGCCCGGCCAGGCGTGGCTCAGCGGTTGAGCCTCAACCCAGAATCCAGACGATCGGGGTTCGATTCCCGGTCAGGGCACATGCCTGGGTGGCTGGCTCGATCCCCAGTCGGGGGCGTGCCGGAGGTGGCCAACCCATGACTCTCTCATCATTGATGTTTCTATCTCTCTATTCCTCTCCTTTCCTCTCTATGAAATCAATAAAGATATATTTTTTAAAAAATGCAGTGTGGCCTGGCCAGGTTCGCTCGGCGGTTGAGCATCGACCTAATGATCCAGGAGATCAAAGTTCGATTCCTGGTCAGGGCACATGTCTGGGTTGTGGGCTTGGTCCCCAGTAGGGGGCGTGCAGCAGGCAGTCGATCAATAACTCTCATCATTGATGCTTCTGTCTTTCTCCCTCCCCCTTCCTCTTTCTGAAATCAATGAAAATATATTAAAAAAAAAAAGCCAGTGTGTCTGTCTCCAGGGCCAGCCTAACTTCTTTTTTTTTTTTTAAATATATCTTTATTGATTTCAGAGAGAGGAAAGGAGAGGGAGAGAGAGAGATAGAAACAGCAATGAGAGAGTCATTGATCGGCTGCAGCCCACAACCCGGGCATGTGCCCTGAGCGGGAATTGAACCCTGATCGCCTGGATCCCAGGTCGACACTCAACCGCTGAGCCACGCCCGGTCAGGCAGGGCCAGCCTAACTTCTTTTCTCAATGTGGTCAGTTTGCAAATCCCCAGGAAGAGAAGCACTTTTTGCTGATGACCAGAGAAAGGAAAACAAAGTGATTCCCTGGGAACTGCTATCAGAGAAAATAAAGAAAAAAAGGTTTAGGGGTAATGATCTGAGTGTGAAAAACAGCTGCTGGTCACCTACTGACACTTTTGGACAGTGGTTTTCAACCTTTGAAAGATAAGGGGCTTCCAAAGTTCCCACAGTCATGGTTGCACCCCAAACCAATTGCACCAGCCTCTCTGGGATGACGCAGGTGTCATTATTTTTATAGCTTCCAAGGTGATTCCAAATGCAGCCAGTGTCCAGACCCTCTGCCTTAGGAAGTAATTCTCAAACTTTAATGTGCTCCTGAGCCTCCTGGGCAGCTTATTAAAATGCACATTATTATACTGTATGTCTGGGGCAGGGCCCGAGGTTCTGCATTTTCAACCTAGCTCCCAGGAGTTAGCATTGTTGGGGGCAGGGGATGAGGGGATCCATGCTGAGCACCACAAGCCTTGGATATTAACTCCTGGACACCAGCTGATTCTGCACAATCATTTCACTGCTCACCGTTAAGCTAGTGATCAACATTTGAGTACCAGACATTTTAAAATACAAATCTTGAAAATCCCATTAAATTTAAAGTCTAAACGTGTGACTATGGCTTATAAATTTTTGAACATGACAGGGACCTTAGCCTACTTCTCGGAGGGTACCTACCCCCCCACTTTCCTCTGGTTCACCCTGCTCCAGGATACAGTTGCTCTTGCTGCTCCTCAAACATGCCAGACCTACCCCTCCCTTCAAGGCTTCATACCTTCTCTGCCTTCTGCTTAGAATGTTTTCCCCTCCAGAGCTTCGTGGTTGGCTCCTTTTTGATTCAGTTCAAACGTCACCTCCTTAGCCCTTCCCTGATCACTATTCCAAGTAAGCCACCTTCCCTCCACCTCTGTATCTCATAATTTTCCCCCCGTATAGCACTGATAGCCATTTGAAATTGGTCTGCCTATTTGTTTGCTTATGTCTTTTCAGTCCACTTCCAGAAGAATATTAGCCAGGAGAAAATGTCTTTTCTTTGTTAAGGACACTACTACCCCACCTCTTCCAACCCCTCCAGTTCTTAAAAAAGAGCCAGACATATAGAGGAATACATTCAGTGAAGTATATGTGTGCAAAGAGAGAGAGAGAGAGAATGTTCAGTAAATACAAGCTGTTATTTGGGAGGTCTTAACAATCTGGGTTTCTCTGATAGTGCTGATTAGCGTAGAAGTGTGGTTAAAACAACAGGCATCATCTACTTAGCCATAGTGAGCCTGACCTTGGTTCACACAGAATTTCTAGGCCATGTTTTTAGGAAAATATTTATTTATTTATTTGGAAGCATCAATTTGTTGTTCCACTCATTTATGCATTCATGGGTTGATTCTTGTCTGTGCCCTCACTGGGGATCAAACCCGAAACGGTCTATCAAGACGATGCTCCAACCAACTGAGCTACCTGGCCAGGGCCTAGGCAAATTTTAATGAATTCATATACATGAATTCACATTTCCATGAAGGAAGAACATTACCCGATTTATGAGAAATACTGCAGGCATAAACAGAAGCAAGACGCTTTTGCTCTTTTCAGGACTTTTGTCTTGGTGAAAACTATAATTCTTGGAAGCAATTGCTGAGCCTAGCTCCTCCGTGTGAAAGCTTTGGCAGTTAGGCCAATTGGATAATCATGAAACACCTTCGTTTTGGCAGATTACAGGTAGTAAGCAAGAATGACATGTCTGTGATTAGACTGAAATACACAAATTCTTCAATGGTTTTTATGTTTTGACTTCTAGGTGATCTTCTCTCCATTACTCTCAATTAAGGACTCAATTGTACTTAATTATACTTGAGTTTATGCTCTTAACACTGTGGTTTTGTGGATTGCGCCAATATATTTTATATTTAAATTGAAGTGGTAGCAGATGACATATTCATATCCTAACAACATTCAATCTGTACAAAAAGATAAACAATGAAAATCAATCTCTCTTTTATCCCTGACTTTTATTAAAAATGATTAAAGAAGCCCTGCTGGTATGGCTCAGAGGTTGAGCATCAACCTGTGATACAGAAGATTGTTGTTTGATTCCAAGGGCACATGCCCAGACTTGGCTTGGCCTTTGGGAATTGGCTGACTGGAGATATTGCATTTCTGGTCAAATGGAGCATTCACAGGGACAGGAATATTATCTAAGTTCTGGTTTGCTGATGTGGCACCCCAGACAAGAGTGGCTCTTGGGTCTAGAAATTTGTTTTAATACCTTAATCCCCAGTTCCTCCTCAAGGCACCATCACTGTTGTCAGTTTCTTTGTACCCTTCCAAAAATGTTCCATGCAGCGTCCGTGCTTCAGTTTATTAATCTGCAAAATGGGGTAATAATAGCACCTATCTCATTAGGCTTATGTGAGGATTAAATGCCTTAACACATGTCAAAGGACTTACAACAGAGCCAGGTACATACTATGAATTTTATGATTTTAAAAAATTATTATTAGCTAGGGCTAATTACACTTTCTAGTAGCCACATTAAAAAAGTAAAAAGAAACAGATGAAAAAGTCAGTAATGTATTTTATTTACCTCAATATATCCCAAATAATATTTAACATGTAATGAATATAAACATATTTGAATGTACTGTTTTATAATCTTTTTGGTATTAATTTGAAATTTGGTATGCATTTAATGCTTACAGAACACCTTAACTGGGACTAGCCCCAGTTCAAGTGCCCACTAGCTAGCAACTCTATTGAACGGATCAGGTCTACATATCAATCTATAAATTTGTTAATTCTTTTACTTTATTCAAATTATGCCATTCTTTGCTTGCCTGGATATCATAAAATATTAATATTTTGGATGAATTTGGAGAGACATTATATTTAAAATAATGTAGTTTTAGAATTTCAAATACCTGCAACAGAAATTGATTTCTAAAATGCTTAATGTGAGCGATATAAAGAACAAGGGCTTCTTATTGTTCTTAGGGGAAAGACTGAAATCCTCACTGTGGTGGGGCTGTCAGGGCAGGTCTGTCTGGCCTGCCCCCTACTGGTTCTGCACCAGACATGCTCTGAGCCAACTGGGATTTCTCCCTGTGGGACCTTCTCTCTTGTGAGCTTTTCAACTCTGCTCAGGTGCTTCTTCCCACTGACCCCCCAACATGCATGCTTACTCCCCCCTTGCCTAGTGAGTAATGTATGAATCACTTTAAAAGAAAAAAAATATGTATCTTCTTGTGTCCAAATATTGATTTAAATTATTTTATTACAATATAAAATAGTACAAACATAAAATTGTAACTCTTTAAGTTGACAGTTCATATACAGCAGCACATCCAAAATAAAAACATTAACTAAAAAGAAAAAAAAAATTAATCACTAAAAATGTACTAAAGGGTGTATAGTAAAAACAAGAAAAATTCTCCCACCCATCCAGTCTTCCAGCCTTGCAGTTCCTCTTCCCAAAAGAAAACTATATATCCAGAGGTATATAGGTTACTATTATTATTATTGATTATTTTATTTTTAAAATTATTTATTTATTTTCATTTTTTCCCCATCACTATTTTCCAAAAGCAATTCACATTATTAATTTAGTGGGATAGGTTATGTTTAGTTGAAGTTGAAATTGCAGCTACACTTGACTCTCACAGTTCAAGTTCTTTAAAGTTCAGCATGACCTGTCCACAGGTGCTGTGGGATGACATCCTTCACCTACCACTCCCCCTGTGTGAGCTACCCTGAAATATTTATTCTTGCAGAGTTCATGCAGGGCATTTGATCTTCACTTGACAGGAATGCAACATACACATTTTAACTAGGTCTCTTGTTTTTTTTCACATTAGCTTGAGAACATTAGAGTCCTACTACTACTCAATAAATAACACACATGTTCAACATGGGCTTTTAAAGCTTTGGTCAGAACTCAGTCACAAAAGATCCAGAACATGTTTCTGTTTATTTTTAAGGTTGTCATCAAAATGAAAATAGGAAATTAAAAGAATTCTTATGGGCCCAAGAATATTTTAGGCTGAGAAACACAAGGCTAATTATTTTTCTTTCTTTTTTAAAAAAATATATCTTTATTGATTTCAGAGAGAGGAAGGGAGAGGGAGAGAGAGAGAAACATCAATGATGAGAGACTCATTGACTGGCTGCCTCCTGCATGGTCCCTACCGTGGATCGAGCCCGAAGCCCAGGCATGTGCCCTGACCAAGAATCGAACCCCGATCGCCTGGATCCTAGGTTGACGCTCAACCGCTGAGCCACGCCTGGCCAGGAGCTAATTATTTCTGTATATATATTTCTCAGGGCCCAGCTAAAGTAAGATTTACTTGTTAACCCTTAAACCCCCAAACTATTTGGTCACGTGCTTGATTCTGTCTTCCCCATTACACTGCAGACTCTGGCGTAGGTCTATGTCTAGTTTATCCACCACTGTATCTCCAGTGCCTAGCATCACGCTTTCACACAAGATGCATTTACAAATAGTTTTTGAGTGATTAAGTAAAAAAGCTATAAGTCAAGAGACTAGGGTTCAAGTCCTGTCTTTCTCTCTGTGTAATCTTGACAAGTTTTTTAACTTAAGTCTCAATCTCCGTATTTTATTTTTAAAATTTACTTATTTTTTACTTTTTAATTTTTATTGATTAGCGAGCGAGAGAGAGAAACATTGATTTGTTGTTCCACTTATTCATGCATTCATTGGTTGCTTCTTGTATGTGCCCTGACCAGGGATTGAACCTGCAACCTTGGAGTATCCGGAGGATGATTTAACTAGATGAGTTACCTAGCCAGGGCCCAATCTCCATATATTATAAAATGAGACAAGTAGAATAAGTCAGAGATTCCCAAACTCGGCATCTCCTGGAAAGCCTTTTAAATAATATAGACTGTGGAGTTCTGCCTATGGACACTCTGATTTATTAGTTCTAGGTCAAGGCTAGATAACCCATTTTAAAAGCTCCTGAGGTTACAGTGTGTAGTCAGGGTTGGAACCCTTGAATTAGTTCTAATATTCTGTGACTCTTTGTATGTATTAGTCATTGACTTGAATTCAACATGTGGTATAGTCATTGAGGGTCTGATATATGCTAAATATTACTAGCACGGGGGCTAGTAATATGAGGAATGTTTAGATTTCCTGACCCCAAGGACTTGTCCACTGGGAGACACAGAGGTGATCTAACAGCTTTTTGAGCACATCAGTAGCACAGAATGTTGCAAAATGCAGACGAAAGGCACTCTTCTCAATTTGAGGTTTAGGGAAAGATGGTAAGAGATGAAAAAAATTGATCACTGAAGGTTGGGTAGGAATTTTAACCAGGAGGGGAAGATATGTTAACAGAAAAGACACATGGGCAAAAGTCCAGGGGCATGAGAAAACCTAGTTCACCAGAACCCTATAAATGACTCCCAAAGATGTAGCACAGCTGGAGGCAGTGGAGTGTAGAAGTTTCTGGTGAAGAAGCTATTGTTATTTTGAAGCTTAGTGGCTGAACCCAGGGGTTTGAGGCAGAAAGATCTGGTTTAAATTCTGGTTTTGTCACTCTCTCTCTTTCTTCCTCTCTCTGTGACTCATGAAAATTAATTGACTTGTTCACAGCCAATTTCCTTATCTGTAAAGTGGGGAAAGTAATACCTGTCTTGTAAGGTAACTATAAAGATTAAATGAGGCTAAATGAGGCAATATATGTACTGCTCTTAATGCAGTACCAGGTAGATTGTAACCAAAAAATAAGCCCAAAAAGGCAAATTAATTGCAGCTTTGCTTTTTGTTTTTCAATTTTAGTGACTCCACAATACTGATATTATATTTAAAGCTGTTTTTATGTGGAAAAATTCAAATAGTATAAAAGGATGTTCAGGGAACAGTAAGTGTCCTTTTCAAACCCATGTGTCTATTCATGATTTGTTCTTCCTGAAGGCAACCAGGATGTAGTCATTTTTAATATACCCTTTAGAGATATTCTGAAGCACATTTGAAATAGCAAAAAATTAGAAATAATAAAAATGTTCATTAGTATGGGAAATGTTTGTGGAATAGGCACCCTTTGTATATGAGATATCAATTAAAAAAGCAAGTTGCAAAATGACAACTTCCTTTTTTAAAAAAATATTAATTTATTGATTTTAGAGAGGGGGAGAGAGAGGAAAAAACATCAATTTGTTGTTCCACTTATTTATTTATTTATTTTTTGATTTAATAAAGCTTTATTTTTCAAAATGTACAGCTGGTGGGACCTTTTGTTGATGCATCTTCTCCAACAGCTGGGGCATCCCCACCTTTGGTGTTTCTGGTGTAAATTACTTGAGCTCTGTGCTTTGAAACTAGTTTAATAAGTTCTTTATTAAGTCACTCCTGAAGGGCTGCTCTGGCCAAGGAGCCGGGATCGTCAGTCTCTCAGAGACAACAGCTGGGGTTATAAGCTTAGAGTTGGGAGCTTCCTTACAGAGCTTGTCATATGTTGCTTTGTCAAACAAGAGTAGGTTATTGAGCTTGTCCTGAACTTTGCCTTTGGACCACTTCTTTTTGGCCTTGCCCCCGGATTTGTTCACTGGGTCTTTGTGTTTCTTGGCCGACTTTCTAGCATCTTTCTTCTTTTTGTCGTCCTTGGGCAGCATGGCGAGACTCGGAGCATGGGGCCACCCTGCTGCCTTGACAAGATGTCAGACGAAGAAGACTTGTTCCACTTATTTTTGCATCCACTGGTTGCTTCTTGTATGCGCTTTGAATGGGGTTTGAACTTGCAACCTTGGTGCAACCAGACAATGCGCTAACCAACTGAGCTAGTTGACCAGGGCCATGAGAACTTCCTTTTAAGCACACACATGATAATGTTACATGGAAATATATATTACATTTAAATAGAAAAAAAATTATATAATTTCATGTTTATAATCAATATCTAATGATTAAGAATTAGAATTAGGTGCTTTTTTTTTTTTTTTACAAGCAAAAGTTTATTTAGAAAGTGACACAGCCTGGCTGTGTGGGCTCAGGACAAGTCACAGAGATAAAAGAAGGGCCCCTGGAGCTTAGGAGAAAGAAAACAAAGAGACACATCAGAGAGAGAGAGGGAGAGAATGCCAGAATTAAGTGCTCTTTATTATAGTATTTTTGTACTCTAACTGGACCTTTTACATATTTATATCATAATGATATAACTGTGCTTAATGAATCAATTTATTTTCTAGTCTGCTAACTTGAGGGAGTTACTTCTAAAATTAATTTATGCATTGTGAAAAGATTGCTGAATAGGTCTATATGGGTCAAATCTCATAGCCGGAGGCACTAAGGCACCATTTAGAATTCTGTGACTGCTTTTGACAGCGTGCCTATGGATAGATACCCTGTAATGTTACTGAGTTGTGGTCCTCTAGTAGAAACAGGTGAAATCCTTAAGCATGATGAGACAACATTTCCTTGGATACCTGTGACTGTAAAGTTCTCTGATTTATTTACAGCCATTTTGCTTATTCACTAAACATACACCTTAACTGTAAATACATTTAGATTTCAGAGATGATCACATGTGAAAAAAGTCTTAAAGTCAAGGATATATGATATATATTTTTTTATAGAATGACTTTATTTTTTTAAAAAGATATTTTTATTGATTTCAGAGAGAGGAAAGGAGAAGGAGGGAGAGATAGAAACATCAATGATGAGAGAGTCATTGATCGGCTGCCTCCTGCATGCCCCTGACCAGGAATCCAACCGCGATCTCCTGGATCCTAGGTCGATGCTCAACACTGAGCCATGCCCAGCCGGGCGATATATGATATTCAAAAGACATTTTTGTTTTGTTAGGCAGGGATAATGAAAGAGGGCAGCTTATTAAACTATGGAGTTTCATCAGCTTTCTGTTAAGTATGGTACTTTTTCCAATGCCGCATTCTTATTTTTTGGTTATCTCTTAGTGGAACAGGGCATTGGTTGATTGTATTATTATTTGCCTATAATAGTTCAAGAGGTTTAGATTTCCTTCAGGACATTTTTTTAAAGTACATAGAAATCTATGTGTACGCTACCAGATTTCTTTTCATTCATTTTCTTTTCTTTTTTTTTGGTTGAAGTATAACTCACTTGCTATACCAACTATACAGTATCCTCACTGTACACATCCCTCATTCCTTGGCCAAACTTTTTGGGCCAGATGTTACAGAAATTAGAAGTCATCTGATTCTGGAATCAGATAATATTATACATACACCATATTACATGACATACCCAGGACGTCTGGAATCGTACAATTTATTCAAACACATTAACATTTCACCAGCAAAATATATTTATTTGTTATATTCATATAATAAGTTATATTTACATAAATAAAGACTATATTTAGCCTTACATACGTTCAGGGCAGGTGTTACTACCAAATGAGTTTGTGCCAAACTTAGAAAAATATATTTTATTGCATTGCAGACACAGGATTATATGCAAATAATATATAACATACATGTTTACATACATATATACACACACATCTATATACAGTTATTATATACATCCAAAGTTGTTAGAGTTAGTAGTGTCATTGTTTGATAAACAATTAGATTTAATGCCCATCTTCATTCAGATATCTTGCTTGGATGTGTGAAGGGAATTTTTCTTTCCTGTCAAGGTGCAGTGTGGGAACTTGTGTAATTTGAAGAAATAATTAGTTTTTCTTTTTCTTAGCAATTCTGCCATATCAGTAGGGAATGGAAACAACCACTAAGAACATTCCAAAAGGATAGGCGTTGTAGAAAGACAGTCAAATTTGAATCCCAGCTTTGCCATTAGTTAGCACAATAATGAAGAGTCAAGGGGCTCACAAAAGTCAAACTTAGATTCAAGCAGATCCGCAGATTGTTAGAAGCTGGTTAGTGGTTAACTCTGGGAGGAGGAAAGGAGCAGTGACTGTAAGAGCATAAGGGAGGCGTTAGAGACCAACATTTCATTTCTTAACTTTGGTGGTTGTTGCATGAATGTGTTCACTTGATGATAATTCATCAGGCTGCACAGTATGATGTCTGCATCTTTTTGTATGTATTACTTCTGTAAGTGACATTTAAAGAAAACGTTTATTAGTAAAATAATAAAAGTAGATACTGAAAAGTAGTGACAGACTAACTCCTTTTATAATCTGTGGACCCAACAGGAAAACTATTTAATAAAATCCATGAATAAAATAGAAAGCACTGAATAATATCACAGATATTATTAAAATTATATATAAATTGTAAAAAAAGTTTGGTTGTCATCAACAAGATGATATATATCTAGGTATGTTAGTAAATGCTATTTAGGGGTTAATATGCACATGGAATAAAACGTTCTCTGATGGGAAGATTTTTCTGGAGCTCTGGGGCATAATTTACCAATCCTTAGGAGTAGTTATTATGAAATAATAAAAGCAATGGTTTAGTATTTTTAGTGTTTATTTATTGATTGATTTTAGAGAGAGAGGGAGGGAGGAACATCGGTTTGTTGTTCCACTTATTTATGCATTCATTCGTTGGTTCTTGTATGTGCCCTGACTGAAGATCAAACCCGCAACCTTGACGTATCAGGTTGACGTTCTAACCAACTGAGCTACCTGGGCAGGCCAAGAATGTAGCTTTTAAACTGGAAAGTACTGAGCCGGGTCTCCCCAATTCACCCTGGCTTCACAGACTTTGGCAGAGAGGCACATCACTAGAGGGCGTTCTTGTCACACTGCCTTACACATGGGATTGCTATTGGTGAATTCAGGCAGAGCAAAGGGAAGGCCCAAAGAAGGAAAAAGGAAGATTTTAATGCTGTCTTGGTGTTCAGGTCTCCATCAAGGGCAATGAGTCCCTATTGATCATCTCTTGACTCTGGCTATCATGGTAGGACATTGTTTTTTTTTTTTTTTTCAAAAATATATCTTTATTGATTTCAGAGAGAGGAAGGGAGAGGGAGAGAGAGAGAACCATCAATGATGAGAGTTGTCATTAGTCGGTTGCTTCCTGCACACCTCCAGCTGGGGATCCAGCCTGCAACCTGGGCGTGTGCCCTGACTGGGAATCAAACAGGGTGTCCCGGATCCTAGGTCGGTGCTCAATCTCTGAGCCACAGAAGCTGGGCCATGGTAAGCTACTGTTAATAAACCAAGTGATAACAAGGGTATTCTTTTCCTTTTTGCCTTCAAAAATTATTTTATTTTCCTTCATTTATTTCATTGTATCTGACCCATTTCCTCTATAGTTCCTTCAACAATGATTTATTCAGCATTATCTTAATTAATAGGGCACACCAAGTGCTGGAGACAATGAGAGTAAACAGAACAGACAAAACTCCTTGTCGACATGGAGCATATAGTGTCCGAGTATGAGGAGACTAAATATAAACAAAGTAGTTGATATAGTGTATTACAAGCTGTTATGGGTTGTGCAGAAAAATAAAGCAGGGAAAAGGCTGAGGGAGAAGGTGGAAGGAATTGCAATCTGACTGCCTGCTTCTGCAGTAGTGCTCGGAGCAAGGACGCGTGTATGCAGGGCCTGAAATCCAGCCCTGCGCTGGGAGAAACATGCTTGTTCCCGACTAATCATGGGAGGGCTTCAGGGAGCTGCAGGTGGCCACCAAAATACCTGCCTTTATTTTTTATTTTATTTTATTTTTTAAAAATATATCTTTATTGATTTCAGAGAAAGGAAGGGAGAGGGAGAGGGGTAGAAACATCAATGATGAGAGAGTCATTGATCCGCTGCCTCCTGCACGCCCCCGACTGGGGATCGAGCCCAGAACCTGGGCATGCTCCCTGACTGGCAATCGAACCCGGATCGCCTGGATCTTAGGTCGATGTTCAACCGCCGAGCCACGCCCGGCAGGGGAAAATATCTGCCTTTAAATAAGGCATCATTCCTTGAAATGTTCTTGGGCAATACTGAGTTTTTGAGCTTTTGAACCCTTTGGATATAAGCCTTTATTTAAGTTTTACAAACCCTATACTATGATGCTAAACATTTGTGCTGATAAAAAAAAATCCAGGCATTATAGAATTAAAATCTCATTTAAGTCCACCTCATTGCATCAGTTGCATTCACCTTATCTAGATTTCCTCCTCACAGAGCCAGGCTGAGCATTCTTCCATACTTGGCACTGCTGGTGTTTTTGCATTGATTGCGTGAAGATTCAATCCAGCCTTTCTTTGGGAATCCAAGTGAAGCTGAACAGTCTATAATTTACAGGGCTATCACAGTTTTTCATTAAAAATGAACATAACTTTTGCCCTTTTCAAGCGTAGTGCATATGTCCTGTCTTTCAGTGTTTCTTAGTAAGAGCTAATAGCTTGGCACTGTAGGCTAATTTCTTGTGTATTTTAAAGTGGATGCCAATTAGCTTTCCCTATGTACATCACATTTCAGCAACTTCTTCCCAGGACAAGTCAGTCTTGACTTGTCTGCCACTCTCCTAGTACAAATGGTACATATTACATGTATTAAATTGCAGTTACTTTTTTTAAAACTGAAGATTTTAAGGTTTGAAATCTTCTAAACTATTTAGAGCTATCCATTACGGAGTATGCTATGTAAAAAAGAAGGTAATGTGCCTGGCCAGCATGGCTCAGCGGTTGAGCATCAACCTATGATCCAGGAGATCTCAGTTCGATTCCTGGTCAGGGCACATGCCTGGATTGTGGGCTTGATCCCCGGGGGGGGCATGCAGGAGGCAGCCGATCAATGACTTCGATGTTTCTCTCTCCCTCTCCCTTTCCCTTCCTCTCTCTGAAATAAATAAGATGTATTTTTTAAAAAAGAGGGTAATGTTTTCACTGGACTTCTGTTTTTTCCTTTTCTTGATATCATTGATAATATTTTTCTTACCTTTTATTTTCCTTGCAATTTGTAATTTTGCTCAGGTCAAACGATTTTGTTCTGTAAGTCTCTGAATTCTCTCTTAATGAGATCTTGTGGCTAGTCTTAGATTTGTGGAAAAACCAGTTGGCAAAGAAAAAGAAAGAGACGGGCACTGGTTTGTGCAGATGAAGACCATTCTCCCAACTTTGAGTAGGAAGAAAGCTAAATGCTAATTTGAATGATGGAGCCTCATTGTCATTTTCTATTTTTCCTATTTCTCTTTGTCTCTGCCTCTCTTTGCCACCTTGCCAGACATCCCCCATGGCTCTTTTCTTGGGTTGAAGACAGACAACCAGCCACTGCAAGAGTCCTTCCCAATGCAAAGGCACCAACCCCTTCTTGTGAGTCATCTTCATTTGCCTTTATTCCCCCCCCCCCCCCCCCCGTATCCAGCTCCAGTACATTCTTATGTCTGTTGGCTGAGGGATGTTCCTCCCCCAGTACAGTCTAATTATAGCACAATTAACTGGAAACAAAAAGGAGGAGCTGCTGCTGCTGAAACTATTCCTCAGCCATTCTGAATTCCTTTAAAACTCAGGCACATATGCTTACATTCATGACAACGTGGGTTCATAAGGACAGGATGAAGAGAAAGGCCTGTCCTTCCTCCATGCAGGTAGAACTCTGACCCACGGCCTGCAGCAACCTGCCCAGGAAATGAACCCCTTTATCCTGCTGTCAGTCACGAGGGCCCACTGGATTTTCCCGAGTTGATGCGAAGATTATTTTAAGCTGGAGACAGTTTGAGGTTCAACAGGCAAAAGTCTTCTAGGAGGGTCCCTTAATCTGACAAAACTTGTGGGAGAAGAGGCTGCTTGATTGGGACACTAAGAGATGGAATCCCTGGGAAAGAGGAAGACAAAGAGGAGGCTGTCACCATCGACTGCGAAACAGACAAAACACCCCTGTCCCCTCGAACCCCTAGTACAAAGGGAGCCAAAAGCACAGCGACCACGACCCCAGGCAGCAGGGCAGTCCTCAGCTCAGGAAACCTTCATGATGAGAGAATACACTCCCACTGAGTTTATCAACACTGCTGCCAAGTTCCAGCAAAAGACCCGGGAAAGCACCCAGGCATGGTTAGGGTGGATGTGAGATATGAGAGCAAAGGCAGGTCTCTGACCAGGTGGGGCACTGGAGGGATCCACACCCACATAGATTAGATTATTCTAGCCTGCAGGGAGGCTTGGCCCAATGAGGGGGATCTCCCCAGGCATGTGGGACCCTGGAAATTTATCCTGGGGGTATAACAAGTTCTTAGTCCTTAGGGGCTTTGATAAACCAGTGATTTGGATCATGGAGCCCTTGATGGAAGAAATGGTTACTTATTTTGGCAATTATGATCTTGATCTGTGTTTTCTCTCGCATGCGCTTATCCTCCAGTGCAGCCAGGTAGCTGCCAAATGACCCTCCTCTTTGTTAATGAGCCCCCTTGCTGACCCTCTGGGCACACTGCAGAAGAGGTGGCTCTGTAAGATTCTAAGAGCGTGTCATGGGTGGTGGAGGGTTGAGGAAAGTCCTGGAGGGGAATTGACCTCTGGGTGACCTGTGAGGAATAGCCAGGCAATTGGAGGCTCCTCACCCCTCTGCTGTCCTTGGGATGTTGGAGCCATTTTCAAGGATGCAGCCTTGAGAGGGCGAGAAGGAGACTGTCTGGGCCGAATACGGAACTGAACCCTGGTAAGGTCTCTATATAAGCTTTTGAGATTCTGGTGGGGGGGTGGCAGTCTTGCCGCACCCTTAGAGAAGTCTTTTTTGCCCTCTCCAGTTCCAGATTTCACCCAGGAGGTCTGCAAGCCAACATTCCCTTGCCATAGCAAGCTCTTAAGGAACAATGTTTGCTTTTCTTCTTTGGTTGATCTTGGTTTATTTCCACAACTATGTGTTTCATTCGTACTATTTAGAGGTCTCTTTGGAATAACTTGCAAAGTAACATAACAAAGGATAAATATTTATTTGGTATGATACTTCCTATATGTTTTCTATTTCTTTAAGTTTTCTACTGAGGTCTTGAAATTCTCACCGATGCAGGTAGTACAAAAATCTTATTTGAAGCCAATCAATTAATCCTAAAGATGACAGAAAAATCAATATGAGTTAGCTGTAAATAACTCTAATATTCTCTAAGCTCTTGAAACACCTCAAACAGCCTAAGACTGCATTTTAATAAAAGTGTTTACACACTGATTTTACTTGTAAAGGGGATAAGAAAACTTAAGTATAAAAAGCCTGGGACTATAAAAAAAAGTGTTTTACCTAAAAGACCTTTTTTTGTTGTTGTTCCAGAAAAAAGGTCTTCAGAAATTTCCTACTTTTATTTTTTCAATCCTCACTCGAAGATATCTTTTTATTGATTTGGTGGAGGGAGGGAGGGAGGGAGGGAGAGAGAGAGAGGGAGAAACATCAATAGGTATGTGCCCTGACTGGAAATCAAACCTGCAACCTTTTGATGTACTGGACAACGCTCCAACCAACTGAGTCACTGGCCAGGGCAGAAATTTCCTAGTTTTAAATTTGAAACCACCTTTGTCAGTAGTTCTCCTCATATACATACCACCCCCAACCCCACCATCAAAAAGGAATGCCCTGGCCGGTTCTGCTCAGTGGTTAGAGCGTCGGCCTATAGACTGAAGGGTCTCGGGTTCGGTTCTGACCAAGGCCACGTACCTCGGTTGTAGGCTCCTTCCCTGGCCCTGGTCGGGGCTCGTGCAGGAGGCAACTAATCGATGTGTCCCTCTCATGTCAATGTTTCTATCTCAGTCTGTCTCTCTCTCCCCCTTCCACTCTGTCTGAGAAGCAATGGAAAAAATATCCTTGGGTGAGAATTAAAAATAAATAAATGGAAAAGAACATTAAAAAAAGGAATAGAGAGTCCTGGTTGGTGTAGCTCAGTTGGCTGAGTGTCGTCTGGTGCACCAACAGGTCATGGGTTTGGTTCCAGATCGGGGCACATGCCTAGGTTTCGGGTTTGAGCCCCTATCGGGGCACTGATTGATGTTTCTCCCTCACATTGATGTTTCTCTTTCTCCCTCTCCCTCTCCTTTTCTCTCTCTAAAAAAATAAATAAAAAACATACTTTTAAAAAAAGGAATGGAGGGTAAATGCCCCAGGCTAGCTGGAGCAATTAAAATGTCATTAGATCCTTGATAGATTAATGTTTATGCTAATACCCTGCACAGTGAGATTTGGGAACTGAGCCATATCCCCTACTACTTGAAGGTGGGCTGGTGCAGATGGGCTTGGACTGTGGAGCAGGGGTGGGGAATAGTGGCTGGAATTCAGCAGAGATACTATATTTGATTTCATAATGAAGTTCCTAGTTCAGTGGTGGGAGCCCGAGGCATAATTTAGAAGTAACTGGTAACATTTCTCTCTGGGAATGCCGTAAAAGAAATTGATAATTTGATAAACTGATAATTTTTGTAGAGGGCCATAAATGATCTCTTGAGTTTCTGCTAATTGGAAGGATTCTGATTTGCTTTCGGTCCTGGATGCCTAGTCACATCTTCTTTGCTATTTGTAGTTCCGTAACATTAAAAACTAAAACACTTAATCATAACTAAACATATTCAAAAGCATTATTAATACAGGCTAATTTTCCCCCTTTCCCAGAATAGTGCTTACAAAAAGCAAAACTCAACATGCAGAGTAGAAAGAACAAAGGCTTTAAAGCCAGACAGACTTGGCTTGTCCACTCCACCTGCATATAATGGTTAGGACTATATGGTTTTGGGATTAGTTAGTCTTGCATTTGTACATGACCAAATTTAGAGCCTCTGTACATCCCATTTCCATCATCTTTTAAATTGATATAAAAATATTTATCTCCCAAAGGGTTTGGTGAAAACTGACTCTAAAGCACATAGAATTGATCAAAGCAAATAGTATAAGAGAAATCTAGTTTCCTTATTTCTCTTCACCCTCATCTTTTGGTCTTACAAATGCTGGGCTGACTTTTGTGGGTGTCCAGAATAAGCTACCCCAAAATGTGTTTCTGTGGTATGCATATTATTTTGAGCTAAAGGCAACTTTAGCCACAGGCTTGGGAAAGATCTGCCTCCCACCATTAACTGCATAGAAGAATTTGAATTAGAGGCCTTGCTCCTAAGAGGTTATCAGAGATAGATAACCTTTTCAACCCATCCACATGGCAGAGCAAACTTTTATTTACTAAACACCTGCTTTTTGTCCTGCAACGACCCTTTGAAGCCCCCAAGGCACCTTATCTCACCCCTAGCTCAGAACACCTTACATACCACCTTACATACATAAGTACCTCAATACCCCTTTCCATCTCTGAACCTCTCCTGCATGTGGGGGTCCCATACATATGTATGTATTAAATTTGGTTGTTTTCTCTTGATAATCTGTCTCATGTCTATTTTATTATTAGATTAGCCAGAAGAACCTTGAGGGTAGGGAAAAGTTTGTTCCTTCCACCTACTTTCAAACCAGAACTGGTGAGTTCAATTTCCAAAATCAGTTGTCTCTATTATAATTAGGCCCCAACAACTATTCGTGCTTTGGGAAACTCACAGTTCCTTTTTGTTTGGTTTTCTGTTTTTCACTGAGATATTCTTGTCGTTTCTGCTAACCTGCAGGATTGGGAGGAGGTGGCAGCACCTGGTTATTATGCCTCATATATCTAACTAACCCGCTGGTCAAAATAAAAGCTTGATCATAATGGGTTATTTCGAGAAATACAGCAAAATTGCTTTCTGTTCTGTGATCTCCGCCCCTTCACACACCCACCCAGAGATACTACCTGTCAGTTATGAAACTTGGTAGGCTATGAGTTTCCAGCTTTTTTCTGTGATAAAGCTAATTAAGCAAGAGCAATAGAGAAAGCAGTCTCCCCCCTTCTTCTCCCCCGCCCCCCCCCCCCCAAGAAGTTATCTCTTAATTAAAACCATTCCCATTTTGTAGATAAATGAGTGGAACCTGTTGATGAGCGTGAGTGCCTGGTGGTAAAGGAACGGAAATTACCATCTTAAGCGCTCGCTCCATTTCCTTGGTGTTGAAGCTTAGCCACTTATCTGCTTTATCACAACATGAAGTGGAGTGCCTCCAGCCCTCACAGGCACTTTCCCCAAAGGGTTTCAGCTTGAATCATGACTCCCCCAGGCTCAATTCTTTTGGTATTAGCAGCTTAAATGTGCATAGCACAGAGAGAAGCATTGTTTTGGGCTTCGAAAAGAGTCAGTTTTTCAGCATCTTTAAAATGTCCAGAACATTTGAATCAACGCAACTGCACAGCAACTTGCTAATGTAAAATATTAGATGCACCCTAAATAACAACAGGCTGGAAAAACTCTAATAGTCCTTTTTTAATTTTGTTGTTGACACCTGGCAATATTTAGAACTATAAATAGAGTAGAAGGGAGGGAGGGAGAAAAGTCAGATTTCCCATTGCTTTCTCAATACATAGAATGAGAAAATCTTCAGTGAAAAAAGTTAAAAATCACACCTGGAAAAGAATCGGACCTGTTCTAGAAGCTGCCACAGAGTCTAGTAGTAGTATATTGTAGTTAAAACACCCTGAATTCTGGTGTGATTTGTAGGACTCCTCATAATTATGGTGAAGCTGCAGGAAACTGCTTAATCTTTTAAGGATTAAAACCCAGTTGTAAAGCCTCAGGACTCTTGGATATAAAAACTAGGGGGAAAGAGCATGTCTTCTCTGGTAGGTTTTCCATTCCAATGATCCATTATTAGGGAAGGCAGAAGGGACAGGCTAAGAGCGGGACGGGAGAGCAAAGAGGGGACGTGCAGGCGTCTTGACTGGTCCTGGGGAAGGATCTAATTAGTAGTATCAGCAAAGTAACCTGTAGCCAGAGAACATTCCAGAAGTTGTTCAGTAAATAGACTGTTAGGCAGACAGAAATCAAATCTCTGTCTGTGTCTCAGTGTGGATTGGCTTCTTTGTAGCTATCCCTCTTTGAGAAATCTAGGATTATATGGAGGCAGAAAGCATCACTTTTGATAGTCTAGCAATCTTTTAGCAGGTGTGAGGGTGTAAAGAGCATAAAATGAGAAGTTAAGCAGACTGGATTCCAATTTTAACCCTATTTCCACTAGCCTCATGGTCTCAGGCATGTTACTTGGGTTTTCTAAGTCTTGGTTTCCAAAGTTACCCATCTCACAAATATACTGTGAGATTTAAATGAGGTGATTCCTGGCAAAAGCCTAGCAGAATGCCTACACTTAATTAGTTCCTTCCCTTCCACTGGAATGCAAAGAGGCACTTACTTATTTGCTGGATAAACTGATTTAAGTATAATTTTTTTACTTTATTATTTTAGCATTACTATTATGCTAGAAGGAAAAAAATGACAATGCTCTCTACCTCAGGGGAAGACTCTTGAAATCTCAAGTTTAAGAGTAAGGTTAGCCATACACAGGTATGAAACAGTCTCAATAACCAGGTTTCTAATCATTCATTCAAAGGATTCTAAGAGATTTGAGCATAATATGCAGCTATTTTAATGGGTTTTCTGAGTGTGAATTGACTTATAATACAGGCAGCCCCTTCTTTTCATGCTAGGGTTGAAAAAGCCAACATTTTTTTCTGAGGATTATAGGATTACTTTTAATACTGTATTTCATAACCTATTATAAGACCTAAGGAACTCAATAAATGTTAAATACTGATATCTAATATGATTTTTTTCTTTTTTTAACAAAAGTATATTAAACTGTGAATTACTTAGTTTCTCTCCCTTAGCCATTTATTCTTACAACTTAGTCCAGTGGGGAAAAAATTGGAAGATTCATAACATCTTATATTTTCAAGTGGTCAAGCAAAACCAAATTGACCTGTGATATCCCTCTTAGTCAAATCTGTGACATTTTCTCAGCATGTGGTCCAGCCTGACCAGTGCTCTTATTTCTATGGACCTCAGCTTTCTTCTCTTAACCTCTGACAGCAGCCTCCACACTAGTTTAAAGGTCTAGTGCCTAAAATTAAATCTTTTCGTGCTCTTGCATAGTAGAGTACAGATTCTGTGTGTCCCAACGCTTAGCAAGGAGAGCAACAGCACTTCCATATCAAAACCAAACAGGGTGATTTTCCTACTGATGCTTAGCAAAGTAAAGCGAAGTTTGTTACCGTATGTTATAAATTTTAAGTCACATATTAGTCATCTTTTCATGAGCAGCTGTCTTTCCTACTAAATTGTAAGTTCCTTGATAGCAGTGATCATGTCCTGCTTATGCTGAGGGCCCATTAAAAGCTAGCTGACTCTGTCTCTGCCACTTTCACTGAAACGGATTTCTTCCCTTAAAATTCCCTCAAAAGTAAAGCTTATCATTCGTCTCCATGTAAAAAATTCTTCATGTACTGCAAAAGTATTGTTAAATTGCCTCTTGGTCTCATCTTTTTCACTTTTAATACTATTTTTACCTCCAACTTCTGTTTTAGGTTTCTTTCCTTTGACACCTTCCCATATATATATTTTCCTTTTCTTTCTCCTCTATTTTCTCCTCTTATTTATTTATTTACTTTTTTTCTTATGATTTTAATGAGGGAAACTGAGATGTGTGCAGAAGGTAGGAATCTAGTATAGACTGAGCGGTAGCTGCCTTTACCACACTGAGGGGAAAAAGTGAAAATTGACCAAACTATGGTGTGTATGTGATTGTGTGAGTGTGTGAATGTGTGAGTGTGTTTGTATGTGTGTACGCATTCCTGACAAAGGGAGCTTCAGGGGAAAAGGTACAGAGATAAAACCATAAAGTTTTGTCTTATCCACAGCCACGTATTTATTGTCTAGAACAACACTTAGCTCTCACATAGTTATTAAATGAACTTATCAATGAATTAATCACTCCCGTGATGATCAGTAGCTTCCACTACTTTTCTTTCTATGTAAACATCAGGCCCATCTTTAGCTTGTCATTTCAGTTATCTATCACTACCCTAAATTCCCAAGGTGCAAAAGTAATAGCTAATATTAACTGAACAAGTATATAAGGCAGTAAAGCAGAGGGATGAAAGTTTATACTCAGGAACCATGTATCTGTTCAAATCTCAGCCTTGCCATCTTTGTAGCTGTGTGACTTTGAACAGGTCGCTGACCCTGTCAGTGCCTCTTGTTTTCTCATCTGTAAAATGGGGCTGGTAATACCTACTTCATAGGGTTGTTGTGAAGATGAAATGAATTAATATAAAAGCTTATAGTAATGAGGCAGGATACTAAGAAGCTAAGAAAATTTCTTGGCAAATGGAATGGAGACATTGACACAGATAACTAAGCAAACTGCCAAGCAATTTACAGCCAGCTAATAAATCGAAAGATCTTATCTTCTCTAACCAAGAACACTTAGGAGCAAATGATTTACACGTTCCAGACTGTGCTGGGGTAGACCCACCTTGGCCCCAATCCCTCTTCATTGACATCTTTGAAGGTGAAACTGATCAGGAATGACCTTGAGCCCTCTATATGCTCATTTTTATGAATAACCATGTTAAAGGACGTACCTGGAAAGCTGATGAAAATTCTATTGAGATCCTCCCTTGAGATCTCCTCTAAAATTCCCACTTTTTAAAAACAGATAAAAAACCTTAAGACAAAGGACCTGAAACTGGTCAACAATGGGTCTGGGCTGCCAATCACTACTTGAGCTAATTAAGCAAAGAAGGTTTAATTGTATATGAGCATATATTCCAATATTGCTGGCAACATGGGAGAGCAGTAAGGTCATCCAGAAAAATCTGCTCTCTTGCCCCCAGCCCCAAGCCAGCTGCTTATATTGGGTAGAAGGACAAAGGTTACATGGAGAAGCAGGAATTACAGGCATGGGGAAGTAGGCAAGGTATAATGTTAATTAGGTTACAAGCAATGTGAGCTGGGGGCCGCAAAGGGCGGGCACC
The DNA here is from genome assembly GCF_054644295.1 of Miniopterus natalensis. Classification (NCBI taxonomy): domain Eukaryota; kingdom Metazoa; phylum Chordata; class Mammalia; order Chiroptera; family Miniopteridae; genus Miniopterus; species Miniopterus natalensis. Next base: position 34,763,670 of record NC_142086.1, read on the forward strand.
TCTGGGATTCTGTTGTTTCAGGAACAAGGCTGTTAATCTTCCCATAATGATAAGAAATATGGACAGAATTCTAGAGTTAACTTCCATGTCCTAGGGCATACAACTCTCAGCCAGGTTAGAATGTGCTTTCTCAAATCAGAACAATCATGATTAACAGAGCATGATTAATATTTCTTATAACTATAGCTAAAAATCATGGTTAATAGAACATGATTAATATTTCTGCCCCTGACAGACCCAGTGTGCATACTCTCTCTCCCAAGAACTCCTGTACCTTCCCCTCCTTCTTTCCTTAGTTGTATCTTTGCTTTCTTCTCTTAAGCTGTAAATGTCCACAGGAAACTTGCAACCAGGGGAAAAGTGGGCAGCAGCAGCTTGTCCTGGGTTAACCCCCCGTACCTGCCTCCAAGGGCCCTCCTTTTGCCTCTGTAACTTGTTTTCTGAGCCCACACAGCCCAGCTGGCTCACTTCTTCTGCCTCTGTGACTTTCTTTCTAAAGGGTCAAGGCGGCCTCGCCTAGACTGGACTCTTCACATTTCCAAAGGGCCAAGGCAGCTCTGCCTAGACTCACTCCTGTTGCTATAATTTTACCTCATCTATCTTAAGCCCTTCCTTTGTTTCACTGTCTCCAGCTTTAATAAATGTACTCTTAAAATCACCTGGACTTGTGTTGTGAAATCTTTCCTGCGTGAAGTTAAGAACCCACACATTCCACATAATGCTGGTCCTGGTGTCTTTCCAGCGACAGTAATTCTAAATCTAAATATGAATCTAAATCTTATCCTCGTCTTTTAAAATGATAAGTTTAGAGAGGTTTAAGAGCTTCCCCACAGCTAACCAGCTAGTAAAAAACTGAGGTTCATTTTAACTGCATGGTCTGTCTACTGTGGTGGCAGGCAAGGCCAAACCAAATAATAAAATGTTTTCTGTTAAGGCCTTCCTTTACATAAAAAAGCTAGGCAGGCCATTGAGTACCAAGAAACAATAGAAGTAAAGTGTTGTGGAAATGATTGTACAAAGTAAAGCTGAGGAGAGAGGAAGTAATGGAAAAATAACTGGAGTTGAGGGGGGTGATTATTGAAAAAAAGGGTAATAAATCTTCCTACACTGAGGGCATAGCCCATTCTTAGTTCTCAAGCTTGATTGTAGATGCTGTGTCCTTGAAAACCTAAAAGGCTGTTGGGGTTTTGAACAAGCCACCCCAAGATGTGCTTCTGTGATATATGGATTGTTTGGAGCTAAAGGCAATTTTAGCCTCAGGATCAAGAGAAACTTTGGCCCTTCCCTTAAGCCTAGAAGAATTTGAATAAGGGGCCTTGCCCATAATAATCACTGAGAATTTCTTTTTGACCCACCCATTTGGCAGGGAAAACTTTTATTTACTAAACATTTGTTCTTCTCAACATCCTGCAATGATCCTTTGAAGCCCCCAAGGTGCATTACCTGATACCTCGCTCAGAAAGTCTTATATATATATATGCCCAACTAACTGAGCCACACTGGCCAGAAGAACCTTGTTGGTAGAGCAAAATTTGTTCCTACCCCACAAGACCATATTCAGATTAGGATGTCAAAATTATTTCCAGAATTTCCTCTTGAAGTTATTACTCAATTGGACATTACATTAGTAAACAAAGCAGAATGATTGGGTTTGTTGGTAATCCCCATTTTCAGGATTTACTGCTGTCATTTCTCTTGCAAATGACTATATATTTTTTTATTACGCCATAAACTTCAAATTAATAAGTCAACAATTGACTTCACTAAAGCTGTTCCTTGGACAACATTTTGGCAATCTTCTGAAACTATTCCAGCATTTCTATTATGTCCATATTCCTCTTCTTCACCATAGTCCTGAAGGAGTAATTCTAGAGCACCCCTCCCCTCCCCCAAAAGGAAGACAAGCTATGAAACAGAAAGTAATACATCTTTTAAAAAACTAAACAAGTCTGGGAGAAAGCAGGAATGTGTTGGGAAGATTGTGCCATGTGTAGACCATCCTGTTTCAGTCCTAAAGGGATGCGAACTTCTCTAGATGGAATGAAGGTACCACAAAATGGAAGCATTGAAGGGGTGGGCCTTCCTTATTTCTTACCTGCACTTTCCACTTTGGGGTTGAATGTGTGGCTCGAGAGGGGCATTATCAGAGTAGAGTAGGGTAGAGAAAGTTGGGAGGTGATTGAGATTACTCTATTGGCCAGGCCAAAGTGGCTCAGGGGTTGAGCATAGACCTATCATCCAGGAGGTCGAAGTTTGATTCCTGGTTAGGGCACATGCCCTGGTTGTGGGTTCGATCCCCAGTAGGGGGCGTGCAGGAGTCAGCCGATCAATGACTCACTCTCATCATTAGTGTTTTTATTTCTCTCCCCCTCTCCCTTCTTCTCTCTGAAATCAATAAAAACAGATTTTTAAAAAAAGAGATTGCTCTAGTGTGCAATATAATATAGTGACTCTATGGGATCCTTTAGAGCCTTTTTCTCTGGTAAGAATTCCAGGTAAGGATTAGTACCTGGAGCAGTACCTGAGAAGTAGCTACTGCTTCCTGTGCGGGGCTGTTACTAGTATAATCTCTTCATCACCACAGCAGGAGGGTGTGGTGAGGCCATTGGGAAGGTGGGTGTGGGCTCCTGGGAGTGTTTGGGCTGCAGCTAGTCCTCTGATTCCACCTAGAGGTAAGGCCTGGATGTGGCCACTGATAGTCTGGCTACCGCCCCTCTGGGCTCCAGGCTTGCAGGCTCCAGAGTTCACTAAGCAACACAAAAGAGTCCAGAGTATGCTTTATACAATAAATACATAACCATTCCCCCCCTTTTTTGATTTTCTTTTTTTAAATGAAATCATATCATATATACAATATACCATCTTAAGCGTTCCATCAATTTTTACATATACAAACACTTTAACTACAGCCCAGATACAAGTATAGAGTATTTTTAGCAACCCACAAGGTTACATGAGGTGTGTTCCCAGTGAATATCCTCCAAAGTTAACTAATATTTATTTTTTTATCCTAATGTAGACAGATAATGTATTGTTTCCTGGCATTGGCTATTATGAGTAAGATTACTTAAATATGCTTTGCGTGTTTCGATTACCTTCTGTTTCTTCTTGCATTAGTTTTTAACTATACAATCTTTCTAAAATGGCTGCTATAATTAACACTTTTTTTTTAAAGACATATGGCATAGGCATTAATACCTTACTCCTCCCACAACCTTTCTTGCCACAATGCAATTACATTTTTTAAAATTAGAAAAGTATCACATCAACTCATTAAGTCATAAAAGGCATTCTACTACACATGAAGTGATAGTCAAAATTTTCACTTAATCTATTCCCATGTTATTTCTCAGAGGTAACCAATGCTAATAGTGTTAAGGTCTTGTTTCAGGTTCTCTATGCACAGAAAACATGTTATAGTATATAAATGGGGTAATTTAGATACTGTGCTTTGCTATATTAAATACATTTTTGTTTTAAAATATAAAAAAATTCACAATATACATATTTTTCTGCTACAGTTTTCTTAAAGTAGAGAGTTCCTACAAAACCCTTCTTAAGCTGAGATGGCATAAAGCGAAGAAGCAATTATGTTAGAACACCTCTTGCTAATGGATACACAAAACAAAACAAGGTAAAGAAAGGAGGCTCACAGACACAGCTTAAAGCCATGGTGGCTTGATGCTGAGATGCGGACTGTAGGCTCGCTGCAAAACAAACACTGAACAATATTTTTGCTTTTCACCTTTTTTTGCAATCCCATTATGAGGACCCGACCCCCATCACCTCATCTACACCTGATTACCTCCCAAAGGCCCATCTCCAAATACCATCACATTGGAGGTTGGGGCTTCAACACATGAATTTTGGGGAGACACAATTCATTGAGTTAGCAGGGATGTATAATATACTGTGATTGTCATCTGAACTCAGAGTATTTGAAGGCAATGATGAATTCACTGTTGATAAAGAATTATTTCAGTCACCTTTCTCAAGCCAGCTTTTCTTATTTCCTTAAAATAGAAGAGCCTTTTAGGAGTTATTTAATGTTGCATTCTATAAATTCTTTACTTTTGAAGATTTTTTAATAAATGGAAAAGGGTCAGAGTGCCCTTCTGTTTTTCCTAATCCACTGAGCAAGGACACTTCAATTCCTACACCCAAGGCAAACATATTGTTTATTTTAACTTTACCTCTTGCATAAATAGTTAAAAAATCATCAGCTTTAAGCCTTTCAAACATTTTCATTTAGGACTTATCTTTCAAGGAGGTATAGCTCTTTGTTTCCAACTAAACTTTTTGAATTGAAACATTTTTTTGGGCAGTCTTTATTCATAAATACATGCTTTATTTAAACAAGAGGATGGGCTTAAAAATCCTAAATTAAATAATAATCATATGGCCCTAGCCAGTTTTGCTCAGTGGTTAGAGTCTTGGCTCTCAGACTGAAGGGTCCTGGGTTTGATTCCCGGCAAGGGCATGTACCTTGGTTGCGGGCTTGATCCCAGGACCCTGTTGGGGCACGTGCAGGAAGCAACCAATTGATGTGTCTCTCTCACATCAATGTTTCTCCCTCTCATTCTCTCTCTCTCTCTCCCTTCCACTCTCGGAAAAAGCAATGGAAAGAATATCCTCGGGTAAGGATTTAAAAAAAAAATCATATGGTTTCAAGTTCCTGACACCTCATGTTGGGTCAGTTTTAGAGAGTTTTGAATGCTCTCAGAGGTTAGGCATTTCTGGGATTCAAAAAGGATACCTTTTACTTTTGTTTGTCATATTTTCAGCTTTAATAATAATTGTTTATTATTCTGTGTTCTACATACTAGGTTCTTGGTTCTAATTTCTAGGTTCTAAAGCAACCTAGAAAATAATATTTAGAGCTCAAATGCTAGTCAATTTTTTTGTATCTTGTATACTAGGAAGTAAAGATTTTGAGTCAGCCATGACTTGGGGTCTAGGACTACCAGTTTTATAGTGATTTTCTGATTCTCCTCAGTTCTTAGTTTTTTTTTTTTTTTTTTAAAGATATATCTTTATTGATTTCAGAGAGAGGAAGGGAGAGGAAGAGAGAGACAGAGCATCAATGATGAGAGAGTCATTGATCCTTCACTTCCTGCAAACCCCTCACTGGAGATCCAGCCCGCAACCCGGGCATGTCCTCTGACCAGGAATCAAACCTTGATTTCCTGGATCCTAGGTCAATGCTCAACTGCTGAGCCACACTGGCCTGGCAGTTCTCTTAGCTTTGATGCACTAGTATAACTTCACTGTCTTGATTCAGTATAAAATCTCCACATGGCCATATATCCACCAAAACAGACAAGCAAAGAATTTATTTATTTATTTATTTATTTATTTATTTATTTATTTGACAAGCAAAGAATTTAGAGTTTTCTATATAAAATGCTTAATTTTCCTACTCAGGTCATTGATTAACATTCATAATCAGATACTGGATGTATTCTTTGTTTAAAGGATAGAGATGAGGAAAACAGCTTGTGTGTGTGTGTGTGTATGAATTCAGATCACAAGGAAATAGACTCAGGTGCAGTATTGAAAAACAGGCCGGATTAATGACATCAGTGAGGCCCTGGCATACACTGTCGAAACAGCATGATGGCCCTCGCTCCTAAGGATCTTCTGTAGTAGAGCGGGTGCCCAGGTTTCAGAAATGAGGTGAGACCTGTCTCAAAGGCAGAGGGATGGAAGATGAACAGAGGTGGCTCCTTTCTCCGAGAATCTGAAAGCCATTGCCAAGCTATTCATCATCTCCCAACCACCTGACCTCGCTCTTCTCTAATGTGAGCATGAAGATTATTGACCTTTAGAAGCCATCTTTATTTTCTTTCTTTTGGGGAGAGAGTAGGGCCTCTTTGTTAGACTTTGTATCCAAGTTTTGCTTCCTTTATAAAATGATTTGGTAAGGTTTCCTTGTTTGCCTGTGTCCTGAAACAGCTTAAATAGTATAGGAATCCTATGAAAGTTTGATAGAATTCACAAAAACAACTGGGTGGTTGTATTTTAAGTGGTGGGAGTTGGGGGGAGATGACAGTAGTTTTAGGTTCCTTTCTAATTTCTTTATAATAATGAGTCTCTAGATTTTTAATTTTATTTCCAGTCAATTTAGTAACACATTTTAACATATCTTTAACTTTTATTGCAGGAAATTTTTGCATTTAATTGAATAGAGGACTCATTTATTTTTCTAAATTGTCTCTATTATTGGAGTAATATTCCCTTTCTTACAAACTTTTGAACTAACCAGTTATTTCAATATCTTGGAGCCAGAAGTCTATGCTGACCTGGCTTTGCTGGAGCACTGGCTGTCTGCACTAGTGAAGCATGTCTGGAATCAGCTAAATCTCTCTGCTTTCTTTGTGGGGTCAGGTAGGTGATGGTAGTGAGGGCTGCTAGTGGCTGCTCTAAGCATGTGTCACTCAGAGTACAGTCAGGGCCAGGGACCACATCAGTTATTGGAACAGAGCAAATTTAATACAAAGTTTTGTTAGCTAGAAATAAAGTTGGTACTAGGTAATTAGATAAGTAAAAGGGTGAAAAAAAACTCCTCTAAGATAACATAAATGTAGCAGCTAGAGAAGCAGCTATTTCACTTTGTATTAGTTTGCTAAGGCTACCTTGACAAAATACCACAGACTAGGTGGCTTAAACAACAGCTATTTATTCCTTAACAATCCTGGAGACTAGAAGTCTGAGACCAGGTGTCAGCAGGCCTCTCTCATTGGCTTACAGATGCCTTTTTTCTGTTTGCATATGGCTTCCCTTTGTACTTGTCTAAATCCAAATTTTCTCTTCTTGTAAGGACACCAGTCATATTGGATTAGGGTTCACTTTAACAGCTTCATTTTAACTTAACCATCTTTTTAAAGACCCTAGCTTCAAATACAACCACATTCTGAGGTTGTGGGGATAGGATGTCAACATACAAATTTGGGGGTTCACAATTCATCCCATAACATACTTCTAAGGAAGGGGAAACCATTAAAAGCTTAGAGAAAGAGCCCTGTAGAACTAAATTCAAACCACTGAGGAAATGGCGTAGTAGGTCTGGGGCTTGTGTCTGTGAGCTCAGAAACCTAAAGCACAGCACAAATCTAAGATATAAATATAGATTTCTACTTCTGTTAAAATGGAGTTAGAAGGACTGGATTTACTCTTCTGTCTGAAAATAAACAAGCAGAAAAGTAGACAAAGATATGAAACACATTTTTAAGACATTGGACATCAAGCAATGAAGGACAGTAATCCAGGAAAAATGGGAAACAATGAGGTGAGCCATTTGCCTAAGCCAGCTTAGTGACCTGAAGGAGGTTCCAGGCTATGGCCAAGGGAGAGAAACCCAGGCAGAGCCTGGCAGACTCTATATTGAGGTGACAGAGCCGAGAGTTTAAGGAGAAAGAGGCAGCTGGAGCTTTGAGGACAATGCCAGAAGTGAAGGAGCCACACCAGAGACAACACTGGAATCTGCAGATGGTTTTCCTTGAGTTTTCAGGACAATGCTGTTTAGCCCATGCATGTGAGGAAATGATCCAAGGCTGGGGAAAGAACCACCTGAAATGACTGGCAGGAATAGAACATAACACACAGCCAGAAAAAGTGCCTGTCCCAACAGCCAGACTGGAAGAGCTGATAACTCAGGGGGCACTGCAGACAATACTCAGAAGAACCTTGCCTCAGTAGCGGGGAGTAATAAACCCTACACTAAACCCAGCTCTGGTCATTCCTAATAAATCTTAAGAGCAAGGCCAAAAAGGATTCAACCATTTCCAAGTCACTTAAATGCATCCCCAAACAAAGGTCAAGAATATTTATGAAAATACAAAACTATCCAGGACCTATTAAGGTGAAATTTCACCAGGCATGCAAAAAAATCAGGAAACAAAAAATCAATTGATCTAGATCAAGAACTGATACATATGCTAGAATTAGAAAGACATTAAAAAACAGTTATCATATTTCAGATGCTTAAAAAGTAAAGTGAAGGCACAGATGATCTTTTTTTTAAAAAGAGACCTAAAGTAAACTTCTAAAGATGAAAGTGACAATGTGGTTATAACAGCTTTATTTGTAATAGCCCCAAATTGGAAACAGTTCACATTCCCATCAATAGGTAAATAGATGAACAAATGGAGTATCCATGCAGTGGAATACTGCTCAGCAATTATTATTATTATTATTTTAAAAAATATATCTTTACTGATTTCATAGAGAAGAAAGGAGAGGCATAGAGAGATAGAAACATCAATGATGAGAGAGTCATGGATCGGCTGCCTCCTGCACACCCCTGACTGGGGATCAAGCTCGCAACCCGGGCATGTGCCCTGATTACCTGGATCCTGGGTCGACGCTCAACTGCTGAGCCACGCCCGGCCGGGCCTGCTCAGCAATTAAAGTGGTGAACTATTTTGTCATGCAACAACATGAATGAATCTCAAAATAATTATGCCAAGTTAAGGAAAGTACATACAAAACCCCAATTCATCTATAGTGATAGAAAGCAGATTAGTGGTTGCCTTGAAATGGGAAATGCAGGGATTACAAGGGATCGTGAGGAGATTTTTGATGGCCAGGGCAAAAAATTTTTACTTATAATTGACATTTAGTATTATGTTAGTTTAAGTTGTACAGCAGAGTGGTTAGACATTTATATAATTTATGAAGTGATTTCCCCCCCCCCCCCCCCAAATAAGTCTAGTACCTACCTGGCACCATACATAGTTACTACAATATTATTGACTATATTCCCTATGTAAACATCCCTGTGACTATTCTGTAACTATCAATTTGTACTTTTTAATCCCTTCACCTTTTTCACCCATCCCTGAAAAATCATATGTCTTTCTCTGTCTGACTTATTTCGCTTAGCATAGTACTCTCTAGGTTCATCCATGTTGTTGCGAATGGTAAGATTTCAGTCTTTTTTTATGGCCAAGTAATATTCTATTGCATATATGTACCACATCTTCTTATCCAAATGTCCATTGATTGGCACTTAGGTTGCTTCTGTATCTTGGTTATTGTAAATAATGCTGCGATTAACACAGGGATCCAATACATCTTTTTGAATTAGTGTTTTCATATTTTTCAGGTAAATGCCCCAAAGAGGAATAGCTGGATCACATGCTAGTTCCATTTTTAATTTTTTGAGGAACCTCTGTACTGTTTTCCATAGTGTCAGCACCATTTTCAATCCCATCAACGGTGCATGAGGGTTCCCTAAAGGACCGTAACTATTACTAGGAGTATTTAAGAGTCTCAAAATGGATCTCTTTCTGGAAGTGTTACACACTAACCTGTACTTACACTTAATTTATACTCTTTTTTGTCCTCACTTGAGGATATTTTTCCCATTGCTTTTTCAGAGAGTGTGGAAGAGAGAGAGAGAGATGTGAGAGGGACATATCGACTCCTTGCCTCCAGCACTTGCCCTGACCAGGGCCCGGGGTTATGCCTGCAACCGAGGTACATGCCCTTGGTCAGAATTGAACCCAGGACCCTTCAGTTTGAGGGCCGATCCTCTAAACACTGAGCCAAACCAGCTAGGGCCTTAATTTACCCTCTTTAACACCAATGTACAGTTGCTATATCAGCGATTTTGGTGTGAAGGTTTTTTACCCACAGACCCTAAGGAGGAATGCTAGCTAACATTGGCCTTCAACTTTGTTCCTGGTGAATCTTCTCTTCCTGACAGGATTTTTGCATTCCCTATAGCCTCATATGACATGCAGAGGGTGAGATATTTCATTAACTTACAGCTTTCTCACCAGCCAGGTCAATGGAAAGAAAGATGGGGAAGGAAATAGAGTCTTGCTGAAATGATGCTACGACCAAGTAGACACACCTAGAGGTAAAGTGTTCCCTATGTGGTGATGGTCTGTTTTCAGCTTTCTAGCATTGGGATCTCTGTAATTGTGTGTCATCTTGTGCCTGAAAATCTTTCAGATCTCCCATGAAACATTTGATTTTATAACATCCTTGTGGAGGAAAGGCACAAAAATTAATTAAGGCGCTGATTAAGAATGAGGTCAACAGTCTGGCTGGTGTGGCTCAGCGGTTGAGCAGCAACCTATGATCAAGGAGATTGCAGTTCGATGCGGGGTCAGGGCACACGCCGGGGTTCCGGGCTTGATCCCCAGCAGGGGGTGTGCAGGAGGCACCCGATCAATGACTCTCTCTGAAATCAATAAAGATGTATTTTTTTAAAAAATTAGGTCAACAACAAATTTTTAAAATCTTTTTCTTTCTCTCTTTCTCTCTTCCCTCCCTTTGTTAAGTGATTCAAGAAATATCTAGTGAGCCCTTATATGCCAGGCACACTTAGCTGTTAGATACTTCTAGAAGCTTGCTATTTAAGTGTTTGGTGGAACACAGCATCAGCATCACCTGGAAGCTTATTAGAAATGCAGAATCTCAGTCCTCCCCAGACATACAGCATCAGTATCTGCATTTTAATAAGATCTTTCAGTGACTTGTGTACACATTTAAGAGGCACTGTTCTAGAGAATTCTCCTTAGCTCTACCCTTAAATACTGCTATGACTTTGAGAGAGTAAATTCACTTCTCTAAGCAGTTAATAAATGAGGGGAATGGAATAATAATAGACCCATTTCATGTATTATTGGGAAGATTTAATTGTATAAGCTCTCTAAAGCCCTTAACACATTGCTGGTACCTGATAAGTGCTTTTTAAAAAAGTTAGCCATTATTTATTATCTTTATTAGTATTTTGTAGTCAAAAACAAAAAAAATTTTTCGTAAAATTTCCTGTATTGCAATTTCCCTTCTAGTTCATTTATTTGTTCAAGATGCTGACACAGAGACGTTATTCCAAGAGACATGACAATTAAATATAACGCTTGATCCTGGATTGGATCCTGAGGTGGAAAGAGGGAAAAGGAATGTCTTAGCTCAGGCTTCCATAACAAAATACCACAGACTGGGCTGTTCACATAACAGGCAGTTACTTTTTCACACTTCTAGGTGCTGGAAGTCCAAGATCAGGGTGCTGCCACGGAGGTACTGGTGAGGACTCTCTTCTTGACTTGCAGGTGGCTGCACGTTGCTCTCTGCTCTTATGGGCTGTGCCCTCTCTCTCCCTCATCTTATAAAGCCAATAATCTCATGAAGCCCCATCCTCCTGATGTAATCTAACCCAAATCACCTCCCAAAAGCCCTACCTCTCAATGCCATTGAATTGGGTTAGAGTTTTAATGTGTGAATTTTGGGGCACATAGCTTTCAGTCCATGCAAGGAACACGTTTTGTTAATGATGTCATTTCTTTCTATAAATGAGACTACTAGCTTGTGTATATACGCGTATCTGTAAATATTTCTATATGTCACCATCTGTATCTATATTAAGCTGAACATGAATTCATATTGATTTTTTTGAACTATAATCCATTACTACATGGATCATTTGAGGTTATTTTAAATTAAATTTTATTTATTTGATTAAGTATGTAGTGACATGGTTCAAAAGAGTTAAAGGGCATGTAATGAAAATTCTCTCTCCTTCTCTTTTCTGCCATGATGCTGGTTCCTTCCTGGAGGTGACTAATGTTATCAGTTTCTTGAGGGAAATTGAATTGACCTTCATAGGACCTGCAAGAAACTTAATTTTCAAAGCAGGTTGGCATATCTACTTTAATTTTACCCTACAACAATAATGTGATTCAATCAAGAAAAAGGGTACCAATACCATTTTAAAAGTAAGAAAACTGGGAAATAAAAATTTGTTTTCCTCTCAAATAAGAAAATTGTGTAAATGTGTAGTGTGGACAATTTGAGAAGAATATAGAAATATCTAAACTTTAGAGCCAGGATTTGACTGTATTATAAAACTCATGTCTGCTAGACCCTGATGACTTGACTTTGCCATATGTTTTAAATTCTCTAAGTCTCAATATATTCATCTGAACACTGGAGTAATACTACCTGTCTAATACAGCTGTTAACTATACTTCCGATGGACTTAATCTAGTGCCTGGCATAAACTATGCCCAATGAATGTTAGTTATTATCATTTTTTAGTTGTTTTTGTGGTTGAGCATAAAATACTAAACTGCTTTGTTATTCCAGTAATATTTGTTGAAGTTAGCCTCAAATATTGGATGGAGGGAGCTCCGTTGCAGGGAACCTTTAGGGGAAAGTTCCTGCTTCCACCTCTAGATAAATATGCATAGCCTGGCCTTGGCCAGGTAGCTCAGTTGGTTCGAGTGTCATCCTGATACACCAATGTGTGGGTTTGATCCCTGGTCAGGGCACATATAAGAATCTATGGCCCGGCTGGGCGTGGCTCAGCGGTTGAGCGTTGACCTAGGATCCAGGCGATCAGGGTTCGATTCCTGGTCAGGGCACATACTTGGGTTTTGGGCTTGAGCCCCAGTGGGGGTGTGCAAGAGGCAGCCGATCAATGATTCTGTCATCATTGATGTTTCTATCTTTCTCTCTCCCTCTCCTTTCCTCTCTCTGAAATCAATAAAGATATATTAAAAAAAAAAAAAGAATCTATGAATGAATGCATAAATAATGGAACAGCAAATCAATGCTTCTCTCTCTCTCTCTCTCCAGCCTCCCTCTCAAATCAGTCAATAAAAAAATGCAAAGTCAAATTTTTAAAAAATAAGTTAAAATTTATTTAAAACTCTAGAATTGCTTTTGCCTCCAATAATGATACATGGGAACTTCCTTTGAGTATTTAAAGCATTTTGGGGTCAACTTTGTAAAACAGTTAATTTGTACCCTGAGGAGAGACCCTTAAACATGGATGAGATTCTAAATAAATCAAAATGACAGTTTGGCAGTAAGAAAGGGTGTTTCTCTTTATTTAAGTTGCTCTTTGCAGTGGACACTTAACCTGGTTAATCAAATGTGACTTCCATCATCAACATTAGTAAGGCATGAAAAACCTTTATCAAATCTTTCATTACATTGCCCATTTGAAAACCTGATCTCTTGTGCCTTTTTAAGAGCTATCACTTGGTGTTCTCTCTGCAAAATGAGGGTGTTTTTTTCCTCTGGACAATATTTAACAGTTCATGATTTGCTAATCCCTATGGAAGTTCTTTAATGTTCATGTTTGCAAAAGAGCTACTGACTTCTTGCATAATTAGAGTTCTGTCTCTTCTACTCTTTTTAACTTGGACAGTTTGTAAATGATTTAGTGCTACTTTCTCTAAAGTCATATCCTTTCTCAAGTTTTTCTCCTTGATCTTACAAATTCTTATCAAGAAGAGGGAAACCACTGATACCCATAGGGATAAGTTCACAGGCAAAGAAGCTATGCAAGTACAGTTGATACCTGAACAACATAGGTTTGAAATGCACAGGTCCCCTTAAGGCAAAAATTTTTTCAGTAAACTGTAAATGTATATTCTCTTCCTTATGATTTTCTTTTTCAAATTAATTTTTAGAGAGAGAAAGAGAGAGAGACACCCATGTGATAGAGAAACATTGATTGTCTCCTACATACACCAAGACCAAGGATCAAACTCGCAACCTGGGTATGTGCCCTGACTGGGAATCGAACCTGCCGCCTTTTGGTGTACTGGCCGATGCTCTAACTAACTGAGCCACACCAGCCAGGACGTCCTTACGGTGTTCTTAATAACATTTTCTTTTCCCTAGCTTACTTTAGTGTAAAAATGCAGTATATTATACATATAACATGCAAAATATGTGTAAATTGACTTTCTGTTATTAATATGGCTTCCTGTTAACAGAAAGCTATCAGTAAAATTTTTGGGGAGTAAAAAGTTATATATCCCCCTAATTCCTATATTGTGTGTGTGTTTTAAAATATGTTTTTATTGATTTTAGAGAGAGGAAGGGAAAGGGAGAGAAACATTAATTGGCTGTCTCTTGCATGCCTCCTACTGGGGATAGAGCCCGACACCTGGGCATGTGCTCAGACCAGGAATGGAACCAGTGACCTCTTGATGCATGAGCTGGAGCTCAACCAGCTGAGCCACACCAGCTAGGGAACTCCTGCGTTGTTTAACGGTCATTTGTGTTTCCAAATATACTTAGTCTGACTTTCTTTTCCTTTGTAATGCCAACTATCAAGACCTAGATGTGCCCTGACCAGTGTGGCTCAGTTTATTGGAGTGTCATCCCATGCACCAAAGGGTCATGGGTTCGATTCCCAGTCAGGGCACATACTCAGGTTGCGGGTTCCGTGTGTGCGGCAACCGATCAATGTTTTCTTCTCTCTCTCTCTCTCTCTCTCTCTCTCTCTCTCTCTCTCTCTCTCCCCTCCTCTCTTTCCCCCTTCCTCTCTCTCTCTCAAAAAAAATACACACTGCCCGGCCTGGCGTGGCTCAGGGGTTAAGTGTCGACCTAGGATCCAGGCGATCGGGGTTCGATTCCGGGTCAGGGCACATGCCTGGGTTGGGGCCTGCAGCCAATCAATGACTCTCTCATCATTGATGTTTCTATCTCTCTCTCTCCCTCTCCTTTCCTCTCTCCAAAATCAATAAAGATATATTTTAAAAAAAACACAAAAAAACACACACACACAAAAAGATTAACAAACAGACCTAGTTTGTTATAGTACACCTAGGGACATATATACAAGTTGGTGTCTTATATTCCTTTTACTTTAAGCTTCATTTTGTTTTCCATTCCCAGGTGTGCTTTTAAATCAACCTCTAATTTTATCATAAAGCCATTCATTTTTGTAATTAGTCATCATGAATGGTGTTTGCCCTGTTTGTATCTCACTTTCTATATTTAACAAGGGATTTCCAGCTAAATAAACCTCAGTCAGCTTATATTTTGATTTAGGAAAATGCAGATTTCACCTAATTGGTGAATCAATCTCTGTCTATTAAGTACCTTCATGAAGTGCAGAGTCTAGGGAATAATTTTACACCAGAGACCTGCTAGTTTGGGTAAAACTGCTTCTATGGGCACTTAGAAAGAAAATGCAAATTTGCCTTGGTGATTGTAGCTTGACAGATGTGTTACTAAATTCCAGCACACAGCCAATTCCAAAGGTGAATTGTCAACTAGCTACAAGGTTTTTAAACAGTGCCCAAAAGAGAAATATGAAAGTCCACAAATGTCAGGATCTGGCAGATATTGCTTAATAAGATGGTATTGGGCTTTGAAAGACTAGATAAAAATATTGGCTGATAACATGGAATGGTGCTGGGGTTTCCCAATCATTACTAAACCTATGTGAATTAATTACACAGTTATCCATGCTAACTTAATAAATGAAAATATTGGGGAGGAAGTGAGATTTATGAAATAAAACTGATTTGGCTTCTTTAGAAGCTGTGATGTGGAGCAATTTATTTAGTTGTATGTGTACATGTTGTGTCTTATTTCTCTCATTTATAAAATTCTAGCTACTTTTATATTTTAATGCAGCATGGTGTGGAGCAGAGCTGTATAACAATTATCTGTGATGATGGAAATGTTCCATATCTTTACTGTCCGGTATGGTAGCCACTAGACTTGTGACCATTGAATACTTGAAACGTGGCTAATGCAAATGAGTAACAGGATTTTAAATTTAATTTAACTTTAATTTAAATTTGAATAGCTATACATGGTAAATGACTACTGTATTGGACAGTGCAGTTCTAGACATTGACATACCAGCAACACTCCCTTTCTGGGCACAAGTGAGAACAACTGTTAGGTTAACATGCATTGTAGAGGACTGGCCACTAAATATTCTATTGCAGATGTAGAACAGAATTCTCTTTTCTCTTACCCCAAGATAAATAGTATTATATAATTTATTCGATTAGTATCATGTCTTTTATCAACTCTTTTTTGTCTTTTCCTCCTGATACGAGTTGACAGTCCTTGACTTCTTTGTATTTTTTTCTTTATTTAGCACCCATTTATTGAGCATCTATTATGTGTCAGGCATTGTTTCAGTGCTGGATATGCAACAGTGAATAAGACTAATCAGGTCCCTGCTCTCACTGAGGTTACATTAACACATGTTACAAAACAATTTATTTAAATATAATTGTGAAAAGTTTTTATTGTGTTTAACCTAGGAAAAGTAAAAAATTAATTTGTTGATTGAGAACTGTTACTGTCCACAAACTCCTTCTATCAGGTATAGACCCCGACTATTTTTTATTTTTATTTTTCTATCCTCACCTGGGGATATGTTGATTGATTTTAGAGAGGGGAGGAAAGAGGGAGAGAGAGAGAGAGAAACATTGATTTGTTGGTGCACTTATTTATGCATTCATTGGTTGCTTCCTGTATGTGCCCTGACTAGAGATCGAACCGCACCCTTGGCGTATGGAGATGACACTTTAACCAACAGAGCCACTGGGCTAAGGTGATCTTTAATTTTTTTTTTTAAACAATATTTTGTAGCATTTATTGTCAGGCCTTTAGCTTCTTTTGTCAAAAATTTCCCAAGTATTTAATTTAATTTAATTTGTATTTATTTTATAAGTATTTCATCTATTTGTAAATGAGATTGTTGCTTAATTTCATTTCAGATTGTTCATTATTTGTAGATAGAAATACAATTGATTTTTGTATATTGATGTTTTATTCTGCAAATTTGTTGAGTTGGTTTATTAGTTCTAATAGGTTTTTTTAATGGGTCCTGTAGGAATTTTTATATACAAAATCATATGATCTGCAAATAGAGATAGTTTTACATCTTTCTTTCCAATCTTTTCTGTCTAATTGCCCTGACTGGAACCTCTAGTACAATGTTGATGAAAGTAGTGAATACAGGCATCCTCTTGTTTCTGATCTTAGGGAAAACACATCCTGTTTTTCTCCATTAAGCATGGTGTTAGCTATGATTTTTCATAGATACCTTTTATCAAATTGAAATTTCTTTCTAACCTGTTTTAAAGTGTTTTAAATGAATGTTGTCAAATGCTTTTTCTGTGCCTGTTGAGAAGGTGGTGGTGGGGGGTGTTGTCCTTTTTTTGTTTTGCTAATGTGGTGTATTACATGGACATTGGTATGTTAAACCAATCTTACACCCTGGGCTAAATCCACCTTATTCATGCTGTATAATCTTTTTATAGTTTGTTGAATATGGTTTGATAGTATTTTGAGGAGGATTTTGTGTCTGCATTTATAAGGGGTAATACTTTGTGGTTTTTTAAAAATTGTAAAATAGCCCGGGCCGGGTGTGGCTCAGTGGTTGAGTGTCGGCCTAGGATCCAGGTGATCGAGGTTCGATTCCCGGTCAGGGCACATGCCCGGGTTGCGGGCTCCATCCCCAGTCGGGGGCATGCAGGAGGCAGCCGATCAATGACGACTCTCTCATCACTGATGTTTCTATCTCTCTCTCTCTCCCTCTCTCCTCTCTCTGAAATCAATAAAAGATATGCTAAAAAAAATTGTAAAATAATTTCAGACTTAATAGAAAGACAAAATATTAGCCTGGTTCCCCAATGCTAATATTTAAACATACTTGTTTTAGTGTATTCGTTCTCTCTCTTCTCACTTTCTCATGTCATACACACACACACATACACACACACATATACATATATAAACGTACACATATACATATGTAAACATACATATACTCACATACCTCTACACATACATACATATATGTGTGTGGGTTTTTTTCTTAAAAGTTTGACAGTAAGTTGCATACATGATACCCCTGTACTATTATATGATTCAGTGAGTATTTTCTAAAAACATGGACATTCTCTTATCAAACTATAGCATAATAATAAAAATCAAGACATTAATACTGATAAAATAGTATTATCTAATCCACAGACCACAGTCAGAATTTGCCAGTTGTCCCACCAATAACATGTACATAGTTCAAGATCTGACTTGGGATCACACATCATGTTTAGTTAGCATATCTCTCTCTCTTTTTTTAAAATATGTCTTTATTGATTTCAGAGAGAGGAAAGGAGAGGGGCAGAGAGGGATAGAAACATCAATGATGAGAGAGTCATTGATCGGCTGCCTCCTGCCCGCCCCTGACTGGGGATCGAGCCCAAAACCCAGGCATGTGTCCTGACCAGGAATCGAACCTCGATCTCCTGGATCTTAGGTTGGTGCTCAACGGCTGAGCCACGCCCGGCCAGGGCAGCATATCTCTTTTTTTAAAATATGCTTTTATTGATTTTTACAGAGAGAGGGAAGGGAGAGGTTTAGAGAGATAGAAACATGGATGAGAAAGAAACATCAGATTGGTTGTCTCCTGCATGCCCCCCACGGGGGATGGAGCTCGAAACCCGGGCATGTGCCCTGACAGGGAGTCGCACAGATGGCCTCCTGATTCCTGGGTTGACACTCAACCGCTGAGCCACGGGGGCTGGGCAGCATATCTCTTTCGTTGCCTTTAGCTCCGAATATTTCCACAATCATTCTTTGGATTTCATGACCTTACATTTTAAGGAATACAGTTATTTTGTAAAATCTCTCTCCATTTGGATTTGTCTGAGGTTTCCTTATATGAAATTTGGGCTCTGCATTTGTGACAGAAACACAACAGAAGTGGTGCTGTGTTCCCCATGCCTCGCATCAGGAAGCACAGGATGTCGGCTGGTTCCATTATCGAGGATGTTAGGGTTAGGAGGTTAAGGTTAGCTAAGGTGGTGTCTGTCAGTTTTCTTTACTATCAAGTTATAATTATTACTTTGTAAATAAATGTCTTGTGGGGAAATACTTGGGAACAAGCCAGAGTCTTATTTCTTATCATACTTTTACTTATTAATTTAAGCATCCCTAAAGTATTCTTGACTAAAAATTATTACTGCAGTGGTTGCCAAATGGAGATGTTTTTCCTATTGTATTAGTTGGAATTCTTCCGTAAAAAGGAGCTTTCTCTTCTTTCTTTATTTACTTATTTATTTATATTAATGTGGAGTCATATATTCTTATTTTATTCTGTGGGTTGCAATATGTTACTGTCATTTATTTTATGGCTTACACTGTCTTAATTCAGCCAGAGAGAGGCCCTTTAAACAGGCTCATTTTTTCTTTACATGTTCCTATCCTTTTAAAATAGCCATGGCACTGTTCTTGTACTACTACACTTGGAGCCATTTGAAGTTATCTTACTTAAGCCCTGTTCTAGCGGGAAAGTGTGTTTGCAAAAGGAGAAACCATGCAAGTAATTATGATCACAAGTTCTCAAAGACAAAGACTTTCAGGAATACTTAATACACATCTGCATTTTTAAAAAAAATAAAAATCTTTATTGATTTCAGAGAGAGGAAGGAAGAGGGAGAGAGAGAGATAGAAACATCAGTGATGAGAGAACCATTGATCGGCTGCAGCCCACAACCCGGGCATGTGCCCTGACCAGGAATCGAACCCTGATCGCCTGGATCCTAGGCCGATGCTCAGCCACTGAGCCACTCCTGGCTGGGCCACATCTGCATTTTTTATTTGCGTTCTGAAGAACAAGACTAGAACAGTTCATAGCAACTGTGGTTGCTAATTGCTAATGTTATTAAATATCTTGTTAAAACGTGGTTATTAAAAATATACAGAAACTAAAAAAAAAAAAAAAAAAAGGCAGCCATGGCTCTAGACATCAGAGTTGTGTTAAGGCCCTTTGAGTCATGAAGGGTGGCGAAAGGAACTGGGAACCTGGGTGGTAATGTGCAAATTCAACGACCCGTCCTCTTGTGGCTGCTTTTCGCCCTGTATTTCATGCGGACTTCGGGAGAAAGTTTCTTCTGCAACTCTAACTCTCAGCCTGACTCATTCCTCCTCTTCCTAGCTGAAGAATAAGAGATGCTCTGTCTCTGTTTCCTCTCCTTCATTCTCCACATCCAGGCTCCCAGAACTCCTGTAATTTTTGCCTCCAAAATATCTAGTGAATTTGGTCTACTTCTACCGTGCCCACTGCCACCATCATCATCCAAGTGACAAGGATCTCTTACCATGACTTGCAGCAGGCCTCTCTGCTTCTGTCATTGTCCATCTCCAGTCCATTTCCAAAGAGCAATCAGGGTGATTAAAAATTTCACATATGTACGGATGTGTATATGTCTATATATCTATAAGTATGAGGCTGGGTATGTCGTTTGCTCACTTAAAACCTTTTCCAAAGATTTACTATGTACTTTGAAAGAAATAAATCTAATTCTTTTTTTTTTTAAACCTCATCCGAGGACATTTCTTCCATTGGTTTTACAGAGAGAGTGGAAAGGAAGAGGGAGAGAGAGAGATCAGTGTGAGAGAGACACATCGATTGGTTGCCTCCCAGGGGCCGAGCTTGCAACCAAGGGTACATGCCCTTGACCGGAATCAAACCCAGGACCCTTCAATCCAAGGGCCGACTCTCTAACCACTGAGCCAACCAACCAGGGCAAATCTAAGTCCTTTGCCATATGCTACAGAGTCACTGCTTGCCTCTCCAACCCTATCCCCTCGTTCCTTGACTACTCTGCCCGTCAGCCTGCACACCTTTAATGTTTCAGAGATCCCCAGCTACATCCTACATTGTTCTTTTCCCCTAAATTCACTCTACTTCTTATTTCCAAGGAGCTTCTCCCCCTCAGCCTTTCAGTTTCAGGTCCAGCGATGTCTCATCAGCGTCATCTTCCAACGCTCTTAATCTATGTAAGTCCCATTGTTCGTTTTCTGTCACTGTGCCCTGTGAGTCCCCCCCCCCCCCCGTCCCCGGAAGATTTTTACAATTTGAAATCTTATGTGTATTTGTTAGGCATCTTGACCATTCTTTGTCTTTCACTGGTTTGTAAATTCTGAGAGGAGGGTACCATGCTTATTTTAGTCACAAAATAACCATTGTTTAGCACGGTGCTTTGCATACAATAGTTATTCCATAACTACTGGACTTGGTTTTAGGACTTGGTTTTTGTGTGTGTCGAGAACTGCAGTGCTTAAGCAGGGTGTGTTGTTATCTGGAAGAGTGGGAAACCAATTTAAGGACATACAATGTAGTTTGAGGCGCTTTCCAATTAAATATCAGCTGCCACAATTTGTTTCACTCTGGTAGAAAAGAAAATGAAGAATAAGACTTTGTTTACAATGAAAATGACACCAAAAATAGCATTATGTTTAAAATTTTTGAAAGTATCTAATATGTAACCCAAACTAATGAAATTCAAGATGCTTAAAAGAAAATCAAAGCAAAGCAAATATGTACCATAAGCATACAAACAAAAGAAACAAAAGCAAACTGAAAGTACCCTATTAATGGTGGTGGTAAGTTATGACAATTTTAAAGGAACATAATTTCAAGAAAAGCATGCTTACTAAAGTTTCTCAGAGCTTGTTGTAAGAATTAGATAGTATTGAGAAAGAATGGCAAACAGGTTGATTTTGTTTTGGTCTTCTGATTTTTTTAGTAGGGGCAATTTCTAAGATATTATATTATAAGTCGTCTTCATGGAAGCAGTTAGAGGCCTGGGTGCCATGGGTTAGAGAAGAAACAGATTGCTGTGTATAGAGGGGAAAACTTTACCATAGCTTAAGATTACAGTTGGAATATAGATTGAAACACCCAGTTTATGAAGCCAAAAATAATGACTGTAGTGGAATAATTGAACTTTTGATAAAAAATAAACTATTTCAGGAAAGAATTATAGGGAAAGTTGAATTTATTTTTTAAATAAATGTGAAACATAAACCATATAAAAACAGTTAAAATATAATTCTAAATATTATTTTAAAGTTCAAAGACTATATAATGTTTTTGTGTTTTTTTTCATGTAGTGGTACAATTAGTAGCTAAACACACTGGAATTCTTATGGAAGTATTTATTTATCATTAATTAATAATGCTTTAGCCCATTCATTGTATCATATGGGCTCTCTCAATATTAATTAAAATATTTTTAATATGTTTGAATTGATAATAGCACAGTGAATGTCAAGGAAATGAGTAACTCTCAATCACTAGATAGATAAAGAGGCAACAAAAATTTCTTCCACACAATGATTTTCCTCTTTGTATGCTGGTATTTTCTAAAGACAGAGTTTTAAGAAGATTTATGCTAATTGTTGGGAAATACTGTTCAGCCAAGGGCTGCTTAGCCACAAAGAGCAGAGACTTGAGTTTTAGCAAACCTGGGGTCATCATGCTTCCAGAGGGTGGGTGGGAGAGTGAACTGCTAAGAGATGACAACATTGACTTCAAACGGATGCTCAGACCACAGTAGAGGGACCAGTGTCTAAGGTTAGGTCAAGAAGCTGAATTAATTTCACACAAGGCCCCAATCATGGGGAGATCAGCTATTTGAATGAAGAAGAGGAAATAAATACACTAAGAATTTAAAAGTGGGCTTAGGAAAAAAAATAAAATAAAATAAAACTGGGCTTAGGGGAATATTCTTTCAAATGAGTGCTGTGTCTTCCAAAGGAATCTTAAAATCTGACAAAGAGTGATTTTTTTCTTATATGTTTGTAGAGTATTAAACTCTCTATAAATTTGAATAAGTGAAATTAAGCTAGTTACTGAACTTTGTAGTTCTGATATAGAATGAGGAATTCTCATTCACTGCATCTGACTAAGAGCTCAATTTGTTACCGTTACATGTACAATTTGCAATAAATTTAAGTTTCGGCTCTTTTTACTAGCTTAGGGATCTTGGACAAATCATTTTGCTTCTCTTGGCTGCATTTCCTCATATGCAAAATGGAGTAATAGTTGGAGAGAAGAGAGCAAATTTGTATCTAGAGAGTAAGTTAATTATTTTAGAGCTCAACCCTGTGACTGAATAAACAGAAAGTAAAACTACTCCTTGCATCAATTCTTACTTTTGGAATAGCTATTAGACAAACTAAGATTTCCCATTTGTAAAACTGGGACAGTATCTATTTGTGCTGTTGACATTAGCATCTCTGTACTATACATCTGGCATATAGTATGTACTTAAAGTTATGATAATGATTATTATTCATGGTTTATTATCATTACCAATGTGGGAAACCTTTGCATCTTCAGAGGATTATACAAACATTTGCATTTGGCAAATTTTGTAGGAATAAGGGAAGGAGTTGTTTTTTTGTGAAACATTTCCATTATATATAAAATACTCAGACATGTTTCTTCAAGGATCATCTGGGTGAATATTCACAGGGCTCTTTCAAGCAAACATACAGATAGCCAACAGGCCTATAAAAATATATCAAACTAAGATTTAGAAAAATTATATTTATGCTGTACATATATTTATTTACATATTTCAAATCTATACTACACATATTATCTGTACTGGGGTTTATGAATTACTGGTTAAATCTAATCTCTACCTATGTTTTTTTTTGGGCTAGGGGAGATCAAAGATATATAATCACTAAAATGTCTTCTGAAATATGTTTACAGTTAATTCAATTTAAGTCTAAGATTTAAATTTTGACATTTTAATTTCTTTTGAATGTAAGTCACTATTTGCAAGAGAGAGTCAGACTAGTCCTCTAGGGATCCAGGCCAAGTCTTGCAGTCTTTAGTAATATGACATCAGGGTTATAAACTCTAAATAACAACCACTTATATACATTTTTTCCCCTTAGGAAGCAGCCAAAAGTCCAGTCCTTAAAGGCATGATATACAGAAAATCTTGACCTATAAAGGACAGAATGACCCAAATTATATGCTGGTTAACTTATTTTTGAAGCAAATCAGAGCTGGCCAACAATTGGTGAACAGAGAGAGTGTTTACATTTTGAAAGCTTGCTCTGAGATTTAAATTCCTGGTTGATTTTAATAAGAAAGCAAGTATAAAATATTATAGATCCATCATACCGATATTTGATCTTGCCAAGGTCTTCCACTAGAGCAGGAAGTTAAGAGGTGAGTATAGGGAATAAGATGCTTAGATATTTTCAAAATAAATTACTTAGTAATAAGAAATTTGACATACTGCATTCTTCCATTTGGCACAAAAAGAAACAGACAATGAGAACTATTTAAAAGAAAGAAATGGAATACTATGCAGCTGTAAAAAAAGATTCTTTACCCTTTCAGATAGCATGGAAGGACCTGGAAGGTACTATGCTAAGTGAAATAAGCCAGTCAGAGAAAGACAGGTATTACATGATCTCACTTATATGTGGAATATAATGAACAAAATAGATCCAGACATGGAAGCATGGAACAGACTGCCGAATCTCAGAGGGAAGGCTACGGTGGCAGGAAGAGATTAACCAAAGAGCTTATATGCATATACGCATAAGCCATGGACACAGACAGTAGTGTGGTGAAGGCCTGGGGTGGGAGGGGGTTGAGCGCAGGATAGAAGGGGTCAGTGGGGTAAAAAAGAGGACATCTATAACAATAAAGGTAAATTAAAAAAAAAACCCATCTCGCCCGGCCGGGCGTGGCTCAGCGGTTGAGCATCGACCTAGGATCCAGGCGATCGGGGTTCGATTCCCAGTCAGGGCACATGTCCGGGTTGCAGGCTTGATCAATGACTCTCTCATCATTGATGCTTCTGTCTTTCTCTCTCCTTTCCTCTCTCTGAAATCAATAAAAATATACTAAAAAAACAAAACAAACAAACAAGAAAAACCCATCTCTTTCATGGATCTTGAGATTTAAGCTAATTCCTAGTGTTACCATTGTAACTGGCTAGCTACTATTAATAATAGGAAAGGAGCAAAGGGGAGGCCAGACATTATAAGCGTGGCCATCTGGGCAGCTTCACCAGGAAGCTGCAGTTTTGCACTCCCCAGGGAACCACTGGTTCATTCTGTGCAAATCAATGGGAGAAGAGACTGGACAAAGGGGAAGATGGGCTCATTCGCAGTGAAGTCGGAGTGATGTAGGGAAGGTGCTTACCTGTCAATGTAACCTGGGAAAAAGATAATTGGCTAGAGAGATGGAGCCACTGCAAGCATGCAAATTCTTGGAAGGGTAAATCCCAAGAGAAAAAGTAATTCTCTCTCTTGTTCCTCTTGCTCTGCTCTGGCTTCCTTGTTCTCACTTGCTCTGTGACCCCTGCTAGCCTGCATGTAGCCCTAGAGGCCACATGGCCCACAGCCACGTGGATCCTACTCCCAATGGACTGCAGCTGGGAACACAAGCTAAGCTAGCCAGATGTTAGACTGGGCTGTGCTTCAACAAGGAACCAAAACTCTGAGCAGTGGCTTTAATCCCAGCTCTGCTGAAGACAAAATGGGGTTTTTTCATGGTGAGATGGAGGGAGATGGGATCTCGGAAGGGAACTCCCTTAATGTTACCTCATCAATAAAGCTTTCTACGATACCTCACCCTCCAGTGGGGTCCTCAGGAAGTACTTGTTCCCGTGGCACCCCAAGAGCTCCACTTCCACTAGTGACAGGTGGGGTCCAGAGGACACCCCATGGATAACACTAGCATAAAGTCATACTAAATGAGAGTGTTTAAGCACACTCATGTTCTTGCAGTTGATTCAATTTTTTCCAGTAAAATTGTATATTTAAAAATGTATGAGCTTTTAGTTGAATGTGCTAAAATAAATATGTCATTCCTTGGATCAGCCCTTTTTAGGGTGTTGAATGGGACTTCATATGTGTGGAGACTGTATCCAGCCAAAAGTAAAATTGCCTTTGAAGCTCATGTTGAAAATCTTAAGTGCGATATTTATTGCTTTCCAAGGCTTTACATTTTTATGCAGATATGCTGTTATGAAACCTTATTTGATATTCAGATGTTCACTTTATATCTTCCACTCACCCCAGGGACTGTTTTTACTCTCAAGACAGGCTTTCTATGTGGTTTTTGTTTTCGTTATTAGTGCCACTAGTGACAATACCCTTTAACAGTGGCAAATAATCATTGCTGGGAAAGTTGTTAGTGGTCCTAGAAATATAATACTTAAAAATATATATATTTGAAGGGTTTTATTTAGACTTTATGTTTCAAGCTTTAATTTTAAAAAAGGTAAAGAAAGATCAACTAGAGAAGAAACAAAAGGCAACTAACTGGTGAGCTGTCGAACATTTGGGTGATATAAATTTATGTAAATCTCAAAAGTAGGAGAAAAAGCCAACAACCCAGCTCTCCATGATGGAAAAAACAAGTGAGAACTGCCTCTTCTCAAACTGTATTTTAAAGTTTTTCAATTTTTCTGCTGTCTTTTTGTATAGTGGTCGATAGTTATTAATTTATTTGGCATTTATCATGTCAATGTTAATTCATGCATATCTAATAAGCCTTAATTAGAACTGGGAGGAATTTCCTGATATGATGGACTAATTCTAATGTATTTATTGAGAGAATATAAATGTTTTCACATAAATCCCATTGCAGCTTACTAATTAATATACTCTTACTCTAGGATATAAAGAGTGACATTGGAATTTATACTAAATGAAATAGCAGTAGTTTAAAAATTGGTTAATATTAATGTTGGTACTGAATTCATCTGTCTTGGAAGCCATATATAAATATAAGGACAAATTACCCAGCAACCAAGTTTCCTTATGAACTATATTTCTATTTTTGTATTTTGTAGATTGGAAATCTTACAAGTTGAACTGGACTTTCAGTGAGTGGGGAGGTGATGGTCTGATATTGACAATGATTCTCTTGTTCATTGTTAAGTGAACTCTCTGCTCTTGGAACCCATCTTCCGTTCCCTGCTCCTTGCCTCTTGCTTCTCACCATGTTTGAATCTCAGTGTTTTCCTTTCTTCAGTTTGAAATTTAGGGTAGTTCCATGCCTGAGCTCTGAAGAATTGAGAATTGAGTCCTAAAGAAACTAGAACCCTCATTTTTCTGTGATGGTGATATAAAGCTTGGTAAAATCAATATCTTTTATTGCCTTTGGGTATACATAGTTACTTGCTCTATGTGATTCCTATGAGTTAACTCTATATTTAATGTTTGGGAAAAATTGTTTAAAACTCATGTTTTCGTGCCCATGTTTCTAGGCTGTATCATGTATTTCTACCTCTACTATTTCTAATAACACTTTTTATTCTATTTTTTTCTAACAAAAGTCATTCTGATCACTTAAATAGCCTTCAGGTATAAGAGTGCAGAATCAGTTTAAAATCAAGAGTTATCCTCTGAACATTGTAGACAATTGTCAGATGGCAAGATGGACCTACATTTTATTTTGTTAGAAAAAATTTTTCTTTTATCCTCACTTGAGGATATGTTTGTTGTTTGTTTATTTATTTATAGAGGAGGGGAGAGAGAAACATAATGTGAGAGAAACCTCGATCGGTTACCTCCCATATGTGCTCCAACCAGGGACTGAACCTGCAACCTGTGTGCCCTGACTGAAAACCGAACGTGCACCCTTTTGGTGTACGGGACAATGCTCCAACCAGCTGAGCCACCTGGCCAGGGCTGGACTTGCATTTTAAAATTCAGCTCCTTATTACTCAGAAAAGACAGATATATTTACAAACTACCTAAATTATAAACAACAACAGCAATGTCCTTTTTATTACTGGGAAAATATTACTTTTAGTCTTTGCAGCTCATTTAGAATTAGAAGCTGATTCAAAGACAGAGCCTAAATCAGACTGTCCTTCCTAAAGGACTTGAGTAAACTGCTCCTGGCAGGAGTGTCCCTTTCTCTCCAGCCCCAGCGTGGCCCGTGGCTGGCCTCCTGGTTTAAGGCGTCATTTCCCTAAAGTGACGAGACTCATAGTCATCGTAGCTGTCGTTTACTGAGCTGTTACTCACGCTGGAAACTTGCCTAAGCATTTTCACATACGATCTCTCCTTCCAGTTCTCCACCCTTCTGATTCCATAGAGAATAAATCTAAAAGATTTACCGACAGGATGTTCTCTTTTGAAGCATCCTGACAGCCAAAAAGTTTAATAATATTGGAAGTTGGGGGGGAAAAATACAGTTGAGCTATCAGCGCGAAGCTGCCTGTCAGACTTATAATCAAAATGCAAATGTCAATATTTAAATTCTCTTTGCTACAGCACAGCAAGAGGGAGAAAGACAGTTTAATAAAGTACACTAAAGGAAACCGGGTGACAAATGCCTTTTCAATTTGCTGGAAGTTGCCTAAGAGTAAAACCTACTCCCATATATTAGGCTTTTTTTTTTTTTTTTTTACTGTAACAGGTTTGTTTTTTCATTTAGGAAGGGAAAAAGATAAAACTCCAAATCGCTTCCCATTTCATCCACTCTGACATCTTTAACTGGAGCAGAGTAGTTTCCCGATTATTGCGTTTAGTCATAATGATATTTCTCTCACACTTCTCCGACACATAATGATATATCCTTTGCCGTTGTGAATGTATTGTAGCGTTCTCCCTCCGTATTTAGCTTGCTTTGTTCTAAACCGGCTGTATCAAGCAGATACAATTTTTGGATGTTACTTTTCTAGCACCACAACCTGCCATTTGGGTGGAAATGCCTGGTAAACAAAATTTAATTTTCTGAAGTGTTTGTTCTTAGACTTTGTGGAAATTCAGATTTACATTTTCTTTCGTTTTTCACTGAGTTCTGTGCTGACAAGATAAGTGATCCTTTCTGGGAACTGAAGCCTATCTAGACCACAGAAGTTCCTTGGTTTATAAAAACTGATATGAGAAAATCTACACGCAAAAATAAAAAAGTCAAAAGAATTTTTCCCCAAAAGTGATATTCAGTTTACTGAATGGATTTGCCAAGGGGTTGCTTCCAAAAGCCAGTTCTAAAAGTACATCTGCTTATTTTACACATCGTTAACTATTTGTCAAAGAAAACAGGGCAGAGGAAATTAAATAATTAGGGAGCCACTGCCAATTATAGGGAGTAATTAAAAATGAGGACATGGTTATTTGAAATTATAGTGGAAATCAACATGAAAACATAATCACCACGCCTAATGGCAGAGAAGTGAGCTTGAGAATGTGACATTCTTGATATTCATTGAATCACCTGCTATCCTGGGCTGGGCTCTGTTCAGAGGCCACAAAAGTTGTTACAGTTTAAATAAAATCTTTGTTCTTAAGGGATTTATATAGTCTAGTGAGAAAGATCAAATTCATGAATACTGACTCTCACATGTGGAGAGCAAACTGGTCTGGGAATGAGATTCTTGGTTAATCACAAAAATCTTCCAGAAAACAGCTTTTGACTTGTGGTGTAACTATTGACGGGAAAGATCTGCAGTCTCTCTGAGCTCGCTGACAACTCAGGTGAGAAAAGCATGCAGTTTGGGGCTTGAAGTTTGATCTCTCTCTTGACTTGCTGTGTAACCCGGGGGAAGATATTTAATTTCTCTGAGCTTCACTTTCCCTGTCTTAAAACAAGACCAATAGCCTGTATTGACTTCATAGCCCTGCTGGGGAAACCAAGTGAGATACAGTTGGGAAGCGTCTGGCACGGTCCTCAGCAGGTTGTCTAAGGGACCCGGGAACGCGCCTGCTCTCTCCAGGTGCTCGCGGGCAGCCTGGGCCTCCGGGCGCTGCCGCTCAGCTCAGCCAGGCCCAGGCTCCGGGGAGTCAGCCTGGAGGGGGAAGGCAGGTGGGCGCCGGGAGGCGCTGGGAGGAGAGCTGTTTAGGACAGACTGACACTGATAAAAGCAGCCTGCTCAGCTTACAAGCACTAAATCTGCAAGACTGGAAATGTGTAAAACTTAAGCAGCAAATGGAGGGAAACGGATAAGCCAAAGGTCAACAGGAAAAAGGGTCTTAATATGTAGAGAGGTAGAGGACTCCTTTGGTGAGTGGCAATTTTTTTTTTTTAATTTAAAAATTTATTTATTTATTTATTTATTTATGAGTTTCTTTATCTTTATTGTTGAGAATATTACAGATGCCCTCTTTTTATCCCCATCAATCCCATCCCCCCCCCCCCCAAGGCCTTCCCCATACCAATGTCTGTGTCCACGGGTTATGCTTATATAAGTTCTTTGATTAATCTCTTTCCACCCACTCCCCCCTCCCCCCTTCCCTCTGAGATCCCTCAGCCTGTTCCATGCATCTGTGTCTCTGGATCCACTTTGTTCATCAGTTTATTTTGTTTATTACATTCCACATATGAGTGAGATCATGTGGTACTCGTCTTTCTCTGACTGGCTTATTTCACTCAGCATACTACTTTCTAGTTCCCTCCATGCTGTGCAAAAGGATAAAATATCCTTTCTCTTTACAGCCGCATAGTATTCCACAGTGTGAATGTGCCACAGCTTTTTTATCCACTCATCTACTGATGGGCACTTGGGCTGTTTCCAGATCTCAGCTATTGTAAATTACGCTGCTATGAACATAGGGGTGCATAAGTTCTTTGTGATTGGTGTTTCGGGTTCCCTACGATATATTCCTAGAAGTGGGATCACTGGGTCAAATGGCAGGTCAATTTTTAATGAATGGTAATTTTCTTGAGAACAGATATCAATGCTCTGTGATTTAAGAATTGGTTTGTAATAACTTAATGAAGGTACAATTTGGGACATTCCTGTAACACTGGCTTGAGAAAACTCAGAGCTTGGAGAAAATACGCCTTCCTCATCACTGGTAATAACAAGGTTCAAAAATAAAATAAAATAATTTGTGGAATAATTTTTATACTTCTGGGTTTTTGTCAAGCAACACACCCATACCAGCTTATATTGGGAATTTTCCTGCTTTAAAAGTTTTTCCTGCTATCTGCTTAGGCTCTTGGTTAAAATAGCCAACTAACAAAGGTAGATCTCAGGTGCCCAGATGTTCTTCCCTTGGTTGTGACAAGACTTCTTTTTTAAAAAAATTGTTTTAAAATTTTGTTCCTTTTTTACTAAGTGCCCAATAACTGTTGGATAGTGACAGCTTTTCACCCATGAATAACCTAATAGTTTATTAGAAGTAGTTACTTACATATGAGTGGACACCTGGCCTCCCCTATACAGTATTCCTTTTCTTGAGTATTGCCTTTAGGCGTGGACTTGGCACTAGAGAAATGGATGGTAGCTAGAGGTCAAATTCGAATGCATCAAAAAGGTCACCATTCCACAGAATCAGAAAATGGTAGGGCTGAAGGGCAGAGTGAAGGGTCTCTTACTTTATCCCTCTACTTCTCTGCGGTCCAGGGAATCACCCAAATGTAATATACATGTTAATCATACTTTTTCTGCTCAGCTCCGATAGCATGTCATTTTCTGTCTGTGTCCCTCAGTTACAAATTCTATAGCCCAACATTTGTTTCACTGATAACACTGATAATTGCTGCCCTAATGTCATCTAATAAGACATGATCTGATTTTGTGATTGAAATAGCAGATACTATTATTATCTGATTTTTTTTCTGAAAAAACACTTGGCCTTTGGCTAATCCTTTTTGCTTTGGTTTTCCTAAAATTCTGAGGTCGACTTGCTAGTCAAGGGTGACTGTATCCTGTGAATATATAAACATTCTCAGAGACTGGGGAGGAAACAAAAACTCTGCATAGCCTCATAGCCTCCTTTTTTGATTCCTTTCAATAAAGTGTGTTTTTGATGATACTTTTTCCACTGGAGAAAAAAATTTGGACCTGGGGGTCAATTTCAGTTTTTTTTTCCTAAGGAAAAACTCACCCCAACTTAAGTTTCCTGGGTTATATTGAAATTGAGCTCTCTTTCTAGTCGGCGCCGAGCCATAGGCATCTCTCAGAACAACTGGCACAAGTGCTGCAAGACTAGGGGCAAGAGAAAGCCCTATAACAAGAAGCAAAATATGAGCTGGGATGCCCTGCTGCCAACACCAAGATTGGCGCCCACTGCATACACAGAGTCCACGTGTGAGGAGACAAGAAGTACTGAGCCTTGAGGTTGCACTTGGGCAACTTCTCCTGGAGCTCAGAGTGTTGAATGTGGAAAACAAGGATTATTTATGTGGTCTACAACTACAGTGCATCCAACAATGAACTGGTCCACACCAAGACCTTAGAAAAGAACTGCATCATGCTTGCTGACAGCACACAGTTCCAACAGTGGTACAAGTCTCACTAGGCACCGCCCCTGAGCTGCAAGAAGAGGGCCAGGTGGACTTCAGAGGAGAAATAGATTTTAAGCAAAATAAATAAATAAATAAAAAATCAAAGAAAAGTCAGAAGAAATATGATAAAAGGAAAAAAAATGCCAGCATCAGTGTGTTCTACAGAAGCAGTTCCAGCAAGGCAAGCTGCTTGCATGCATCGCTTCAAGATCAGGCCAGCATGGCCGAGCAGGTGGCTATGTGCTAGAGGGCAAGGAGCTGGAGTTCTAGCTAAGGAAAATCGAGGTCTGGAAAGGCAAATAAATTCCCCTCCCCCTGACCTTAGCTCACATAATAAAGGCATTGTTCTATATAAAACAAATAAACAAAGGGAAAAACAAAAGAAAGAAAGAAAGTGAGCTGAGGACTCAGCTCCCTCCAGCATCTCTGCAACTTCCTTTGAGATCCAGAAAGGCCAGCTGAGCTCTCTCTGTCTCTGACACTTACACAACTCATCCAGTTTTCAATGTGGTGCAGTCTAGCTGCAGATAGACTGCAGATGGCAATGTTTTGGTTGATCAAGTGTGAGACTCTCCCATAGCTCCAGGAGATCTTAAGTATATATATTTGGTGATGGTGTTTGGCCAATGGAATAACCACAAATAGTATAACAAAGGCATTCAGGAAGAAGACAGGCTGTTATTCAGATTCCTCCTTTCATCTAACTTTTAGAATTTAGAATTAGTCTTTTTATATTTGTGTCTCTGTGTGTGTGTGTGTGTGAGAGAGAGAGAGAGGGATTCTTCACACTCTACCTTATAATTTAATAATTAGTTAGCATCTTCCTCAGTAATGGAATGGAGAGATTGCTCATTAAGTCTGCAGATGGGACTGTGCTGGGCAGGCTAACAAGATAGAACGGTAGTTAATTTCAGAGTGGCACAAAGCAATGGAGAAGTAGATGAGACTGTCACTAAGTGTGGAAATTAGATTAGGTCATGAATGTGAACTGAGAGGACATGGTTTTGTAGGGAGAAGGCTAGGAACATTTAAATGATGAAATGGAATATATTTTGAGAAATAGAAATTTTGAAAAATACTCCCATGAAAGTTGAGAAGAGGTGCAAGACATATGTCTATCCCTTTTAGACATAAGGCTGGAATCAAACTGCTAAAATTATTACAAATGTCTTAATAATAAAAGATAAATTAAAAGCAGATGACTAGCCCAGCCAGGTGTGGCTTAGCAGTTGAACATCGACCTAGGATCCAGGAGATGGTGGTTTGATTCCTGGTCAGGGGACATGCCCGGGTTGTGGGCTCGGTCCCCAGTGGGGGGCGTGCAGGAGGCAGCTGATCAATGACTCTCTCATTATTGATGTTTCTATCTCTCTCTCTCCCTCTCCCTTCCTCTTTGAAATCAATAAAGACATATTTTACAAAACAACCAACCATCAAGCAAATAAAACCCTGCTTTCTACACCAATTTGCTACATCAATAAACATTCCCTCCAAGAGTGCACGAGGGTTCCCTTTCCTCCACATCTTCTCCAACACTTGTCGTTTGTTGACTTATTGATGATAACCATTGATGATAACCATTCTGACACGTATGAGGTGATATCTCAGTGTGATTTTAATTGGCATTTCTCTGATGATTAATGACATTGAGCATCTTTTCATATGTCTATTGGCCATCTGTATGTTGTCTTTAGAGAAGTGTTTATTTCGGGCATTAAACTTCATGTTTTCCCAGAAGTCCCTTAAACTGTTCTCATTAAAAAATTCCCCCCCCCCATTTTTTTGCTCTGATTGGGTGTTTTTTTCTAGCTTGTCTTCTAAATCACTGATTCAGTCCTCTGTTTTGTTCAACCTACTCTTTATTCCATTTAGTGTATTCTTCATTTTAGATATTGTATTCTTTATTTCTGATTGGCCCTTTTTTAATGGCACCTGTTCCTACCTCTGCTGCTCTGGGTTTGGGAGCCTGGCTTGGGGTTGAGATGCCTCACTTCTCATGAGGACCCTCCTCCGCTGAGATATCCCTCTGGAATCTCAGCCACTGCCCATAAAAGTGGTGCCATACTTTTGACATCTCTGCCCTTCCTACCAGTGTCAATGTGACTTTTTCTGTAAATCCTTCATTATAAGAATTCTCTTCAGCTAGTCTTATGTTGGTTATTCAGGATGAGTGTTCTATAATTTAGTTATAATTCCAGTTTGATCCTGGGGGGAGGTGAGTGTAGCTTCCATCTACTCCACTGCCATTTTTGTTACATTTTTCTTAGCACTTTCTACAGTGTGATACAGATAACAGGTACATGAATGAATGAATAAAGTAGCAGATCTCTGCCTCAATCTGTCAGTGAGTGAGTAAGAAATCTCATTACCCTGCCGTCTTGTCTGGTTCATTAATTCATACAATCTTATTGCACCAGCACCTGGCACCTGCAATAAAGGGTCTTCTCCTAGCTTTATTAGAGTGCCTGGAAGGAGCTCTATTAAAGTTCATCTTTAAGTTCTCACTTTAGTTTTTGGAACATCATTCCTGTGAATCTTCTCTGCCCCAGAGTAAAAATAAGTACCACTGATCGACTGAAAAAGCAAAAAACAATCTTAGTGGTGCATAGCACTGGGTATGTGCTCCTTACACCTTGCCTAATGTACACAATAAAAAATAATGAATAATATTAGTAATAGGAGCTTAGAGAAATCTAAACACAAAAACAATAGCAATAACTGACTATTATTATAACAAGGTAGTATAATTTTAAATTTACCCCTTTTTTACTAGGATTTAACCTTTTAGTGTTGAGTATTACCGTGTTTTTTATTTTATTTTATTTATTTAAAAAAATATATCTTTATTGATTTCAGAGAGAGGAAAGGAGAGGGAGAGAGAGAGACAGAAACATCAATGATGAGAGAGTCATTGATCGGCTGCAGCCCGCAACCCGGGCATGTGCCCTGACCGGGAATCGAACCCTGATCTCCTGGATCCTAGGTCGATGCTTAACCCCTGAGCCACGCCCGGCCAGAGCACCTTGTTTTTTTTTTAACTGTTGAAATGACCCTCACAGTTTCTCCAATGCGAATCCCACTTTGAAAGGTGCAGCATGTTTTAAGTAGCTAATTTAAATAATTTTAAATAGCTCTGAATTTGACACATTGGATTTCTGCATCATTTTATTAATTGGGATAGCCATCTGGCATCAACAAGACTTTCAAAATCCTACAGGGACTTAATGGATTAAATCAAGGTAACTCTAGAAGTTTATAGCTCTGTGTTGTGCCTTTTCCTCTAGCCCCTAAGTCTGTTTTGTGGGAAAAGGCAGTGCCCGCTAGATTTACTTCTTATTTTAGTATCTATGTTTGTCGAGCTGGAGGCACTAAGTTGTTCTGACCTGACAAATAGTTCTAGTTTAAAGGATTTTCTAGCTGTAAGGACTTTTATTAAAAATAGAACAAAGCAGATATTGCAATAAAAGTTTTCTTTCTGCCCTAAATAGTTCTCTAGTGAAATAGAGAATTTTGTATCATTAGGCAAAACTACTGAGGAGGGAGTCACAACTTTCTAGGTTAGGTGGAGCTCCTGGTAGTGGAAAAAGGACTTTCATCCAGAACAATGGGAAGACAAAGGTAGGATCCAAGGGGAATCCAGGGGATGAGTTATTTTGGGTTTCTGAACCACAGCATGAAGTAGTCAGACAGTGCAGTTTCCAGACTTACCCCAAAGTCCCTGTCTAAGATATATTTATCAAGAAGCTCTCTTCCTTTCTCTGAATAACAAAATATTGTATATGATGGATGCAGGAATCATTTTAAATAAATGTATAAAAACTTTCCAGAAGAATGCAAAGATAGCAATAAATCAGAAGATGGAGTGTTCTCACTACATTTTTTGTATTTAAAAGTAGTAGAAATTTGAATCTCCACTTTCCTAAAATCATCCCAAACTCACTGCCTTCATACCTGTTGGGATATAAATAATTTTGGATTCCTATTAAGGTCTGATCTAAGGAAGTTAAAAAAAAACAACAACAGAAAGAAAATCCCCCTGTTCCAAGATTCATTCTTATACAACCTTAATTACACTAATAAATCAAGACTCTTAGGCCAATAACAATTAACTTAATAATTGCTTTAATTTACTAAACAATTTAAATGTGTCCCTATACATAAATTTTACAAAGAGGGTGAGTTTTATTTAAGAGCCTGATTAGTGTAATTTGTTTCCTAGTATCAACACTGCAATGGATCACACTTTACAATGCAATCAAAAGACACTTATGTTCAGTGCTTCATCATTCCTAAATGGTTTTCATTCTGAGCATGCTGGTGTCTGGAATACACTGTTTCAGGGAGGAAAAAACTTCCACTTAACAAATATATTATCTTATGTTTAAGTTTCAGTTATCACTTTAGAATTTACAAAACAATTAACATACGTAATTTTCATGGAATCCTCTCATTGATTGTATTTGTTAAGGTTTATTTGATCTTTTATACAGAAGAGGTTTTTTCGAGGTCACATGGCCAGGAAGTGAAAGATTCAGCATCTTCTGGCTTCTGGTTCTTTCAAAATGTATCATCTTTGGTAAAGAGTCTAGAATTTTGTGCATGGCTTCAGCAGGAAAGGACATCTTTTTGAAGCCTTTTCTGCATTTCTTCCATCTCTTTGGGGTGTTAAGGATTCAGCAGGCATCTCCTGATTAGAGCTAAGCAGGTAGAGTTTTGAAATGACTTAATAGATTTAGAGAAATGCAGATTGCTCTTTGTGACAGAGAAATTATTTATAATGTAAACAACCAACATTTTTCTCTCTTTTGCTCAACAAGTGAAATGAAGATGTGGACTATTTTGTCAAATAGTATGCCTAAAACTCAGCTGCAGGGCACGTTGCAAGTATGTCAGGAAAAACACTCTTCAAATCTCAAAATTATCATATCCGTCACTGTTGGAAACTAAAAATATTCAAAGAAAAACCCTTTGTTTCTAACACAGAAATCATCATTATTAATATACTGTGTGCAGTTTTGTATATTGCGTTGCCTGTCACAAAGTGAAAACCCAAAGGAATTTAAAAAGTGACCTTGTGTTTGCTTCCTATTGCTGTGTAACAAATTACCACCAATTTAAAACACCACCAAGCTTTCTTCGTAGTTTCTGTGGATCAGAAATCCCAGAATGACATAACTGGACTCTCTTCTTAGGGTCTCTCGAGACTGACATCAAGCTGTTGGCCAGTGCTCTGGTCTTATTTGTAGCTGGGGGGCTCTTCTCAGATCCTTTAGGTTATTAACAGAATTCAGTCCCTTGTGGTTATAAAATAAGCAAGACCTTAATTTTATTGCTAGCTGTTGGCTAGTGTTTTCAGCTTTTAAAGGCCACTCTCAGGCCTTAGCACATGATCCCATCTAAGACAATTGATGACGTGGTTATCCAGCAGGAGAGCTTGATGATAATTCCAGTCTTTTAAAGTCTTTATTTGATTAGATCAGCTCCATCTAGGATAATTTACTTTTGAGTCACTTAAAGTCGACTGATAGTGAATTTATACCTGCAAAATCCTTTTGCCGCACAATGCAACATAATCATGGAGTAATATTCCATCATATTTCATATTCCACCCGATTCTGACGGTATTTCAAGAGGAGGGGGTTACATCAAGAGGGTATTCCAAGGAATATTTTATGGGCTATTTTAGAAACCTACCTAGCACAAAACTCTAAGTTCAAGTATACCCCTTAGAAAGAATATCACCCTCTATTTTTAATTTTTATTCTTGAAAAATGGTACTATTCTTCTGGCAACAGCATTCGGAGGTTTTTTTCTGAACATTCCCTTCCTCGCCTCTCCTTATGTCATTCCTCATTCCTACAATGTTATTCCCTTCCTCCCTCCATTCCAAGTTGTAGAAGGTGACTTATTCTTGGTCAACCAGCATACTGTATCCCCTTACCAGTGATTTATATAAATATAGGCCCATGAAAAAAGGAGAAAAATTTGAGGGATTTCTGGAAATTTACTTAAAATTATTGGGAATTAGAAGATCTGAATAATTTTGGGAGTGTTGGATGTGGGATGAGACAGTGCTGGAATAGCTTGGGAGCTGGCATATCAGAGAAATGTCTGAGAATAAATTCTCCTCTGAAAAAATCAAGTCAGGGTGGCTTAGAATTCCCCATGACATTGTTGGAGATCTTTTAACATTCTTTTTAAAAAAGATTTTTAATTGAGTTTTAGAGAGAGAGAAAGGGACACGGAGAGAGAGAAACATCGATGTGAGAGTTAAACATCAATCGGCTGCCTCCTGTATACCCCTGACCGGGACTCGAACCAGCAACCCTTCAGTGCACAGGACGATGCCCAGCCAACTGACCCACACTGGCCAGAGTGGAGGCCTTTT
Source organism: Miniopterus natalensis (assembly GCF_054644295.1). Taxonomy (NCBI): domain Eukaryota; kingdom Metazoa; phylum Chordata; class Mammalia; order Chiroptera; family Miniopteridae; genus Miniopterus; species Miniopterus natalensis. Next base: position 34,801,862 of record NC_142086.1, read on the forward strand.
AACTTTGAAGTCAGGTCTGCTTTTTCATTTTTCAGTTATGCAAAGCATTGTTGTAATTTCTACTGCTACTTTATCACTAACACCACTACCATTGTTATTATTGCTATTATTTGGATTATGTCTGTTTCTTCAATGGAAACTCAACAGTTCTGAGATTTCATATCCCTAAAATTTTGGAGGGAAAGGAAAATCAAGCCTAGGCTTGCAATGTATTCTACTGATGTAGAAACAGTATTCTTTAAGCAACATGATGAATTTAAATTGGGAATGACTGATCTGAGTGTTTATTTGATGTGCCTTTTTATTTCATCTTCAAAATGAAGAATCATGCTTAGTGCACAACCACAAATGAAGCAATTATGATAGTGTTGAGGTGTTAGTGGGGAGCAGAGTTTACATACACATATGAATGAGAGGGAGGGAGAGTTAGTCTAAGGAATTGGTTTATGGGCTTTGCAGGCTGGTAAGTCTGAAATTTGAAGAGCAGGCCAGCAGGCTGGAAATTCAGCAGGGCGTCCATGTTGCCGTTTGAGAATTCCTTCTGCCTTGGGAGCCTTTTAAGATTGAATGAGGCCCACCCACATTATGGTGAGTACTCTGTTTTTCTTAAAGTCTACTGATCTGAATGTTAATCACATCTGAAAAAATACATTCACATCAACATCTAGATGGGTGCTTGATCAAACAATTATATACTATAGCTTAGCCAAATTGACACATAAAACTAGCTGTTAAAAGAATAAATGCGTGACTTGATATTATTTTCCCTTTGTGTATTCATACTCTAAATAAAAGAAAAGTAATTGCATAACTGAAAGATTTAAATTTTCTCATTAATCGGAGATTATTGATGCCATGCTTGCTGAGGATATTTAGAATAGCAATCTTATTCCTCTTATTATTCATGGTAAAAATCTTCTCTTTATTATTTTCTCAAAATACAATTTAATCATCTTTCCATAGCAAAGCTGATAGCTACAGATGCAGTCCTAGGTATTACAAAATCTAGGATACTTTCCCCAATTCTATTAGCATAATGAGCCACAGTGATGCGCTTAGAATTAAAGAAAAATAGTACTGAGAGGACCTTAATTTATAGATGAGGAAACTGAGGCCCACGGAACTGAACAATTGGCTCATGGTTGCCCAGTGTTCAGTGGTTGAATTGGGACTAGCATTCAGTGCATGTAACTTCAACTATATTTTTCTTATCATATTGCCTCTTTAAAATAAATATTTTATGTTTTACATTCTAATGTATTTTTTCTTAGTATTTGTATAGATTTTGTCTGTACAAAGGTGATGGAAGTTTTTTAGCCTCATGCCTTGGATTAGGTGCCATGTATTCCCTCCAGTACAGATGCTCAAAATATTAGTTCTGTTGAGAATATATTTCAGTACTAATGTTCCACGCCAGCCCTACTGCTAATATCACTGAGACCTTAATTTGGGGCAGAGTAACAGCAGAGTTGACTGCTCTCAGCATTCTGTCCTTTCATTCATTAGAGCCTTTACTAAATTCTGGTGTCATTTTCTCTTCAATATATATTTTCTTGAGCTAAATTATGAATCTGTGTACCTTTTAAGGGAGTCTTTTCTGTTTTAGAAATCTTTATGTTTCCAGTATTTAGACTCTGACACTAAATAGGTGCTCAATATGTAGAAAGAAAGAAGAAAGTGGGGGAGGAGGGAGGATTTTTAGATGCTCACTCCAGAACCTAGGTATGTTTTTATAAAACTTGTATCATAAAATAGAGTGTACCATATTTGTTGTGTTTTCTTTTGGGTAACTATTCTATTGTGGTAAAATATACGTAACATAACATTGTCCCCTTTAACCATTTTAAGTGAACATGTTAGTTGTACCAAGTATATTCTCATGGTTGTATTGCCATCACCACGTAGCCATCTCCAGAACTTTTTCACTGTCCTGTAGTGAAATTCTGTACCCATTAGACAGTAAGTCCCCATTTATCCCTCCCTCAAGCTCCTCATAACCATTGTTCTACTTTCCTCTCTATTAATTTGACTAGTCTAGGTACCTCATATAAGAGAAATAATGCAATATTTATTCTTTTGGGTATGACTTACTTCACTTAGCATAATGTCTTCAAGATTCAACTATGTTGTAGCAAGTCTCTGAATTACTTTCCTTTTATGGCTGAGTAATATTCCATTGTATGTATACATCACATTTAAAAAAATCTATCTGTCAGCTGGGCTGGCATTGCTCAGCAGATCTATGACCCAGGAGATCCTGGGTCTGATTCCCTATCAGGACCCGTGTCTGGGTTGCAGGCTCTATCCATGGTAAGGGGCGTGCAGGAGGCAGCCGATCAATGACTCTCTCATCATTGATGCTTCTCTCTCTCCCTCTCCCTTCCTCTCTCTGAAATCAATAAAGACATATTTTTAAAAAATCATTAAAAAAAGTCTATCCATCAAAGATTATTTGTTATATTATCATCTTGGCTACTGTGAATAACCCTGTTTTCAATTCTTTTGTGTGTACATTCAGAAGTGAAATTGCTGGTTCATATTGTAATTCTATTTTTAATCTTTTAAGGAAAAAAATCATACTTTTTCTACAGGAGCTGCACCATTTTACCTTCCCATCAGCAATGCATAAAGTTTTCAATTTTTCCACATCCTTGTAATACGTGTTGTTTTCTGCTTTTTTGATACTAAGCATTCTAATGGTTATAAAGTGGTATTGTACTTGTTTTATAATGTCTTTTATTCACTTTATTTTAATCTTTGGAATAACATGTCATTAGATATTTCTTTCTTTTTTAAAAAAAATATTTCTTTATTGATTTCAGAGAGAGGAAAAGAGAGGGAGAGAGAGAGAGATAGAAACATCAATGATGAGAGTCATTGATCAGCTGCCTCCTGCATGCCCCCTGCTGAGGATCGAGCCCGCAACCCGGGCATGTGCCCTGACCGGGAATCGAACCTGATCGCCTGGATCCTAGGTCGACGCTCAACCGCTGAGCCACGCCCAGCCTGGCTAAATATTTCTAAATGAGACAGTTTACCTTTGTGGCATAGTATTCTATCATATAGCTACATATAATGTATTTAATAAATCATGTATAGCCTGATATGTAGGTTATGCATATTCTAGATTCTATTCTGATTTTTTCCAGCCTGCAATCTGGTTTTATGATAAAGCCCACCGTTCTGTTCTTTCTTGTTCCAAGGAAGGAGTGGTATACATGTGTGGGTATGCCTGTGAGTGTGTGTCTCTGCATGGCTGGCAGATGGAGGGTGGGTGGTGGTGGTGGCAATTTTATCTACTTATTTCAGTCTTCTTTAAACTGTTCATATTCAGGGATTTAAAATATACATTTTATAATGAAAGTATTAAATATCTTTCATACAAATTTCCCATTATCTTTCCTTTTAAGTTATAAGTGTTTAGTTTGGCCCTTTCTTGGAAAGGGTTCTTTGGGAAACAGATTGAGAGATTTGTATGCAGAAGATTTCTAGGGAAGTGATCGCAGCAACAATATCTGTGAGTAAAGAGTGAGCAGAAATTGTCCTTCAAATCTGAACAAAGCAATACCAAGGAATGCTCCAGTGGTGTTTTTGGGTGCCAGAGTACTCATGGCTCACAAACATATTAACATATACTACAAAGATTTTCACACATTGTTTCCATTCCTTTACATCTATTCATGTGCCTCTTTCCTAGACTTTACTGTTCCAGATCTCCCAGTCTTTTTCTTCCCATGCCCTGTTCAACCATCCGGGTCCTTTGTCATTGCCTGTGAAATCATATATATCATTACCTTGGGCCACTTTCCACACAAAGCAGATGGCCCTCTGCACCACATGAAGTTCTGCCCATTGGGAAGAATTTCCTTTTCTCAATAACTTGAAATTAGCTAGTAATCATATTAGCTGGCATCTATTGAGTTTATGTACCAGGCACTGCTCTAAGATTCTTTCTTTCTTTTTAAAATATGTTTTTATTGATTTCAGAGAGAGGAAGGGAGAGGGAGAGAGATATAGAAACATCAAAGATGAGAGAGTCATTGATCGGCTGCCTCCTGCATGCTCCCTACCGGGGATTGAGCCCACAACCCAGGCATGTGCCCTTACCAGGAATCAAACCCTGACCTCCTGGTACGTGGATTGATGCTCAACCACTGAGCATGTCAGCCAAGCTTTCTTTTTTTCTTAATTTATTTTTATCTTAACAAAACTCATGAAGTAGATACTTCTACTGCACCCATTTTTATAGATGAGGATTCTCGGCCATGAATGGTTCAGTTAGTGCTAAATGACTCAGCTACTGAAAGGTAGAGCCAAGAGTTGAATGCCAGGCAGTTGATTCAAGCATTTGTGTTTGTAAACATTATGGTATATTACCTCTCATATTAGCCAAAAACACAGCTACTAGAATCAAAGATAGTTTGCTGGTTCGGCAAGAAGCATTTTTTTGAGTGAATATATAAAAAATTTTAGATGTGGCTTGGAAATTGAGGTTTAAGTCCATCCTCACTTGAGTTTACACAGGACACTTGGAAAAGTGTTCTAATTGCATCGCTCTGTTAGAGAAATGTATTTTAATTTTAAGTTTCAACTTCCCCCTGGTACTTTTGCAAGACAAAACTCTTGCCTCACTGTAGTTTTTGCTACATGGTTTAGAGAGAAAGAAGAGGGACTAAAATGTGAATTATGTATTTATATTTACTCATATCTATCTGTCCATCTGTCATAATAAATTATTTCAATGAAATTGTTTTAGCTATTGGCAACCTAGTTCTTTCTCTATTACTGAAGTCACCATAAGCTAAGTAAAGTGCTTGATAAAAATCACAGGTTGTTACTCTGAAAATTCTTTTCAGAATTGACCAAAGCCAGCACACACAAAATAAAAATGTCAGAAAAAGGAGTGACTTGTACCACACTTAGCCTGCTTACATTTTTCCAATAGCTCCTCTGATAACTTCTGCTTCCAGGAGGGAAGGATGGATTATGCAAAAAAAAGAAAGAACTAAAAGGTTTATCGTGAACACGTGCTTCTGTATATAATGTATGTAAGGAGGGAAGGATGGATTATGCAAAAAAAAGAAAGAACTAAAAGGTTTATCGTGAACACGTGCTTCTGTATATAATGTATGTAAGTGCCTGGCACAATGCAGTAAGTCAGTAAACATTAGTTAACTTCTGTGTTTTCCTGAGAATGTGGAAAAGAAAGCATGAATAAAGTGTGTTAGCAAAACTCTAGTTCAGTGATTTCAAACTTTCCCAGAAATGCTTTTATTAAGATAAAAGAATGAAGAACCTTAAGGACCTCCACATGACAGAACCTTCAGAGGAATAGCAATAATGAAAAAGATCCTTGTGATTCAGAGGATTGACTTTTCATTGGGCTTTGTCATTTATATTCTTTCTTGCTCCTTTATTTCTTTGCTTAACATGCAGTTTGCTGTCACCTGGGTAAAGACTATGTTAGGACAAGGTCATGTCTTTAAGCAGTCTCTAGTGCCTATTGGGTTTTCTCCCAAAACGTACTGCTTCCTCAAGTGATTAAAAGTCTGGCTGGTCACAGGGATTCTTCAAGGTTATTGGGATGTCATTCACTGAGCTGGGGAGGTTTCTGTGTCCCTCTGACTTAGCTCTGGCTGTTTATGTCACCTTATTGCCAGGAGCACGTCTTATTCTACCCACTAGCATAAGGGTGTTCAGAGTTGATGAGTAAACAATATACATTTTATGCATTTTACAGGTTATTACCTTTCTTTTGCATCTTAGGTGGAACAATCTGACTGCTCACAACTGTTATTTGAACACATTTTAAAAATTGCTTTGGTCATTATTTCAGGCACTTGTGAAGTTGCCCTTAAGAATCCTGCTAAAAGCATATGCATTCAGATGCATGGCAGTGCTCCCAGGCATTCTCCTGCTTGAGAAAAACAAATACCTGCCAAGGTCAATGGACAGTTTTGGAAAAGTAATAATCACTCTATTCCTATCAATCATATGGAAGTCCACTGTTTAATTCTCTGGTCAGAAGCAATCACATACAGAAGACACAGGCAATCTCTTAGCATGAAAGGCCCCTTCCTAACTAAGCTTCCCCATTCAGTAGATCCTATTTGCATGAAAAGACTTAGGTCCATGGCTTTTTTTTTTTTTTAAATATATCTTTATTGATTTCAGCAAGAGAAAAGGAGAGAGAGAGAGATACAGACATCAATGATGAGAGAGTCATTGATCGAGCCTGCAACCCGGGCATGTGCCCTGACCGGGAATCGAACCCCGACAGCATGGCTTTTTTGACCTTACATAAAACTGGGTCAGATCCTGACTTTGCTGTCTTTAAATTGTGTGAGGACTGTTAAACCTCTTTTAAAGGCTTTGACCTTCAGCTTCCTCATTTATTTATTCCCCTTAGCTCCTCACTTAAACTCTTACATGGCTTGATTATTAAAACTAACTTTTAATTTTCCTCTGCAAAACAGTTTTACAAGTGTTTTCAAGTCCTTTAAGTCCTACACTAGGAGTAAATCCCTATAGCGTGAAGCACGTGTTCAATATAGTCCGTGTCCCTCAGGCAGGAAAGTTGATGCCACGCACTCATGAAGCGAACCGTGGGCCCCGCGCGGCCGTTGCCCCTCTCGTGGCTGTGTTGGGCTGTGGTAAGACACGTGTTCTCTTACCAGGTTGCTGCTGCAATTAAGGGCACACATTTGGGAGAGTGCTGGTTTCAGATAGGAGTGCTGATAGTAGTTACAGAATTGGATGTTTCGTTTTATGAAGCCAATTTGTCCATGACGCCAATTGACTGAACTTTGGGCCCTGTCTCATAGCTCTAAATTCTGGCTACTGACTGAAGCCTTGCTTTCTGAGAGCTGTCATCTCTGTTATAAGTTGAACTGCACAAAAAAGACCAGAGCCAGAAAAGTGATTAGAGTTCATGAGTTCAGGGAGACCACAAAAGGATTTTGACCCAGCTTTCTTTATTGTTCATGCCAGCTGCTGGCTTTTAGAGCCTTAGGATATTGTAGCAGTTTCCTCTTATTCATCCAAGGGGGATACGTTCCAAGATTTCCAGTGGATGCTTAGAACTGTGGATACTACAGAACCTATATTTTAAATATATAATTAAACCTATGATAAAGTTTAATTTATAAATTAGTCACAGGAAGAGGTTAACAATATCTAATAATAAAATAAAACAATTATAACAATATACTATAATGAAAGTTATATGAATGTGGTATTTCACAGCAGATTAAAACATTTTTTTCCCTTCTTTACAATTTCATGGATATAAAAGATTTGTCCTTGGCATAGATTTTATCAGCCTAGTGATATGATTTTTTTCTTTCCTTAAGTAGGGACCTTTCACCTTTTCACTTAAAAGAAGCACATTCAAATTGCACTTGGGGGCCGTTATTAAGTAAAATAAGGGTTAGTTGAACACGATCACTGGGTACAATCGATCTGATAACTCAGCTGGCTACTAAGTGACTACAGTGCAGTAACAGGTAGTGTACACAGCATGGATGTGCTGGACAAAGGGGTGATTCATGTTCAGGTGGAACGGAGTGGGATGGCATGAGATCTCATCATGTTACTCAAAGTGACATGCAATTTAAAATTCATGAATTGTTTATTTCTGGGATTTTTTCATTTAATATTTTCAGACGGAGGTTGAACGTTGGTAACTGAAACCTCAGAAAGGGAAACCATGAATAAGGGGACCCTACTGTGTTTGGTTTCTCAGACTGGGTAAAACTAGATGAATTACAACTTTAAATCAGATAAGAGGATTACATATTTTATTTTTTTGCTATTTTATTATTTATTTATTAATTTTTAATTACTTAAAGATGTCCCTACTGATTTTTTCCAGCCACATGTGGGTGTGGGATCAGTCTGTTCTGTGTCTCCACCCCTCCTACCAGTCTCCATGTGGCTTCTTCTTTTATACCCTTAGTTATAAGACTTCTGCTCAGCTAGATGTCAAGCTGTTCTACATGATGGTTGTTTTGTACTGTAGTTGTAATTTTGATGTGATTGTGGGAGGATGTGAATATCACATTTACCTATGATGTCCAAGGATCTGTTTTAAAGTGCAATTCTTCAAAAGTATTTCCTTTGTGTGAGGTTTTTATTTGAAATATTTTAGATCCATTCTCTTCATGCCAATGGCCCCATAGTATTGTATCAGTCAGGCATCAGTAGGAGATAGAAACCATAGAAGTTGTTTTAATGGAGGGAATTCAATATAAAGAATTGTTGACTGGATATCCAGAATTGAAAAAAAGACACAAAAAGAGAACATGATGTTACCAAGAAGTGGCTAAATTCTTAGATTTGGAAGAGCAGATAAATAAAAAAATAGAAACATTACAACTTGGACAATTAAAGAAGGGGATCCATAAAGCTGAAATTCTGGCTCAGAGTAGGAGGTATTTGCCAGGTGGTGCTGACATCTCTAAGCTCAGAGGAGGGGTCTGGGAGGTGGGGACACAGCCCACAGAGGAGGGGAGTGGTGGCTGGCTGTTCCAGGAGTCTCTGAGGACATGTAATAAGGCAACTTCTGCAAATGTTGGAAACACTGCAAAATAGATTCAACTGAGGCTCCAAGAAGAAATCATTTTTGCTTGGCTGAAGAAACGAGGCTGGGATGCTGCTGACAGAAACAAGATGAACACAGGAAGCCAAATATAAGCGAATGGGAAAAGGCAGGCCTCTTCTTTCTCCTCTGTCTTTGAGGTTTTTCTCCAATACTTCCTGTTTGCAGATTTTACCAAGAGTGATTTGCAGAGTTCTGACCCTAGAATGAGAAAGCATAGTAGAAAAGTTGGATTTGCACCTGAGAGACAATAACTTAAAAATGGATATAATTACCTTTAGTCTTATATTAAAATATTTGTATTCCCGAATTATTTAATTACTTGTGTTTTTTAGCTTACTATAAGATACTAACTTATTTGTTTTCACACCACATTTATGACATAGTAGATGTAATAGTTTTCTTATTTTAACCTATGTGAAACTGAGGCCATAGTGAAATTAAATTACTTGACCCAAACCACATAGCTGAAACCAAAAGTGAGGTCCTCTGGATCCAATACAAGCTCATTCAGCACGTTTGGTGATTTTATCTAGTCTTATGGTTTAAATGCCTTCTCTCTAATAAATGTATTCTCTAAAATGTATATCTTTATATCAGATTTCTTCCTAGTTCCAGACCATTATCCAAATATCTACTGAACATCTGTACTTGGATGTCAAATAGGCATCTCTTCTTAACATATCCAAAAAGAGCTCAGAGCTTTCCGCCTTGAAACTTATCCTTCCTGCCACCTTTCCCACTTCCGTTGTGGCAATTTACTCTTCCAGTTATGAGGTCGAAGCTCTGGGAGGAGTCTGTGATTCTTCTACTTCTCTCTCATCTTCTAGTCAACCAATCAGCAGACCCTGAAAAATATCATTGGGTTCTAATGTCTTCTCATGACCTTCCTTTTAATTCCATCTAAGCCATCAACATCTATTGCCTAGATTATTTAAATAACCTCCTACTAGGATTCCTGGTTTCCTGTGTGGTCCCTCTTCTGTCTGTACTTGAGAAAAACATAGGTTGCCTGTGTAATCCTGCTAAATTTTAAGTCTGAACATTTTACTGTGCTCCTCAATATCTCCCAATGTGTTTTCATTTTACTCAGAGTGAAAGCCAGTCATTTTGGGACTCCACCAAGCTCTACATAATTCAGCCCACCCTGAGTTCCCGTGAGCAATGGCATAACTTCAGAGGATGTCATTCATGTAGAATATAAGGTGTCACATCATAAACCCACCACATCCCTCTTTTTTCCTCTCTGACTTTTTCCCCCCCGACTATTTTTCTTTTTATTTATTTTGGTCCAATCTCCTTGGCCTACACTCTATTACTCAAACATGCCAAATACACTTCAGGGCCATTTCCCTGTTGTTCTCTTACTTCCCCTTCAGAGAATATATGGCTTGTCCTACGCATTCTACAGATTTTTACTTAAAAGTATCATCTCAGTAATTCTTACTATGGCCTATATAAAAATTCAACCAGTCATGTGTCCTAATGGACCCTTTCCTTTTCTTTGCCTTATTTTTCTAATAGCACGTAACCCCATACAGCACATTGTATGTTAAATGTTACTTATTTATTTTTGGCCCCCCATTCAACTAAATTATAATGTCTCAAAAGAAAGATTTTTTGGCTAGTGTATAAGTGATGTGCTCCAATACCTAGGGCTGAGCATAACACATAGTAGGTGCTCAGTACATATTTGAACATTGACCTCATGATTGTAATTTCATATTGCTATCTCCATAATCTGTGAAGATTTGACTTCCCTTAATATAAATGAAAAAGGATTTGTAACTTTAAACTCTGAAAATGAATGGGAAGCTGTACCGAGTTGCTAATTCAATGTGGTAAGACATGGAATTTACAAGATAGAAGTTAAATTGAATTGGAAATTGTATATACCTTTGATAATAAGTGTGTATCATACTGCCAAATTTGAGTAATACTTAAAGCTTATGGAAGATTGCTTTATCTACCATTCATCACAATTTAGAGCTACCATGGTTTTTTAGTCAATGTGAATCCATTGAAACTGTTTCAATTAGAAAGCACAATTATTGCCTTATTCAAGTGTTTTCTGGGGGACTAGTTTATACATCTTTTTAAGAAAGTGTACCTGCTCTCAATTTTAGCATGCATTAAAAAAAAAAAAGAAATTAAGAAAAACTGTTTGGGCCAAAAATACATTTGCCCCTGAGAAATTTAGCATATTGACAAACCTATGGTTTGGCATTGACTTTAATTTTTCATCTTTAAGGATTACCAATAGAATGAAGAAAAAAGTTGCATTACTCTCCTTTGACAAAGACACACATTTAAACAGAATGACAAAATGCAATGCAAACTTCAAGGTGAACTTTAGAATTACAGGATGTTACCATGAATTGATGTGCTAAGCTTGTTAGTATTCCCAGACCTGTCTCTGCATAAACAATGTTACCTCTTGTTTTGTGACTCTGGAATTATTTAATTGAAAATGTGTGGGTTATCTGTCTTAAATGGATTATAAGAAGTAAAGGAAACAATGACCTATAGAATGCGTTATCATTTTCCTGTTGATAGTATCAAGTAAGTGAAACAGCCCAAAGGGGAAAATACATGAAAACCCATCTTTTAGGGGCCAGAAATAGGAAAAATATCATAAGCTCTAGAATGTATTCAAGACAGCATGCATATGGCATCATAAAACATCCGGCATGCTTAGATGTGGCACTATTATGGGGCTTGTGCTAACAATTTATGTCAAGCAAAAAATTAATGCTGGAAAATAAATTCCTCTGGACACTATCTTTGTAACTGCACACATTGTGTAACTTGCATTTCTTAAACTGACTCTGGTTTGATAAGGTTAATTTAATCAGAGAGGAATCCACTGGAAATAAATGTATAATAACTGAGAAATGAGCTTATTAACGTTTTGGGGAAGATAAGGAATGGGAAAAATGACTGCTGAGATGGTTAGTTGGCCTCAGCAAATGTTCTTTTTTTACTGTGTTGTTTCCAGATATGGATGGTCATGAGTGTGCTGATCATGTCAGTTTTCACTGACCTGGCTTCAATTTCACAGCATAAGAACTTTGTCTTGTTAAGAGAGAGATGCTGCTACACTTAGGGAAACCAGGGGTTTCATCTGTCAGTAGAAAAGGTATAGTCAGCTTGCCTTTCTCATGTTTACAAGAGGCTTTAGAAAAAGGTTTGGTTGGGCCAATGAGAGGGAAAAAAATCCCCCTTTGACTACAGACACCTTCTCTTTGTTCAGTTTTGTGATGAATGGTGTACTTGTTCCACATGGTCACTTCTCAGAAGTGTAATAGCATTAGGTGACGATAAAGTAACCCCTAGAAATCCTAGCATCCTTGTTAAAATTTATATTCAATTTAATAGCAGATAAAATTGGTCTATCTTTTTATTTAGATTTTTAGTTGAGCTTTCTTTCATTAATTTTTAGTAACAGCTTAAGTCCCATGATAAAAAAAGAAATATTTTTCTGTTAATTGATTTTTATATTTCACTTTCTGGATAGGAAACTACATATAGTTCTTCCTTTTTAGGCCAGTGCATGACTCATTCTCGAAGAACTGGAAGTAGGAGTGATGGTTATCACTGGAAGAGAGAAACCAGCTGGGAGAAGGTGGGGGGTTAAGGGTGTGGATAGAGTTAATTGCCAGGTGAAGTGGCCGGGGCAAGGGGAATTTGAACAAAAGGGATGACCCTGTGACTCAGGCTTGTGGGAATAGGGGTAAATCCAGAGGAAGAGTCAAGAAATGAAGGTGAGTCATATCCTAGGGACCAGGCAAAGCCACCACGCATCGAGGGTGTATCCAAGGGGATTTGTGAGAATTGTGTACTGTAAACCTGCTTGGTAGCTCTCAACCACTCCTTGGACAGACATTGTTTTGTACCTAGAGGACCTTAGAGATATGCCATGTCTTCTTGATATTACCTATGGAGTAACTGGGACTCCAGGCCCACCCTCCAAGTCCTTCATCCACTCTGTTCCTTGGTGGCTCAGGTCTCTTTTGTGTTTTTCTGGGTCATGGGTCTGATCTGTGTTGCCCCTCTGTGGCTTCTTTTAGCAGCATCTGCTTCAGATTCATTCTCTCCATCCTGCTATTCCTTCTAGTGCCCTTGGCTACACCCTCCAGGCGCTGGGCCTCATGTTTCCTGAGGGGGTGGGGAGCGATGGACCTTGACCTGTGATGGTGACTAATTACTAGGTTTTCCAAGGATTGCCTGGCACTTAGATTTCAGTATCTTTTGACTTTTTATTTGTGGACCTATTTTTTATATATAAACCTTAGAATCAGTTTGATAAATTAAATAAAAATCCTACATAATTTTCATAGAAATTTTTTGGGCCCAAACTAGGATGAGTCAAGTGAAGGGAGTGAGGCATTTACTGCCAGTGAAAACTATAGGGGGTGCCAAAATATTCAACAACCCAGACAAGTAATATTTTAATGCAATATTTTAGAAAATAAAATTAATGTAAAAAGTACTTGAATAATAAAATGTCAAAAAATTTAATTTTAATTTTATTTTTTATATATATTTTTATTGATTTCAGAGAGAGAGAGGGAGAGAGATAGAAACATCAATGATGAGAGTCATTGATGGGCTGCCTCCTGCGTGCCTCCTGCTGGGGATTGAGCCCGCAACCCGGGCATGTGCCCTGACCGGGAATCGAACCTCGATCTCCTGGATCCTAGGTCTATGCTCAACCGCTGAGACACGCTGGCTGTGCAAAATGTCAAAATTTTTGATAAAGACTGAGTTGGTAACAGTGCCTTGCCGAGGCAAAGTGGAAAATTAGAACTGATCCTGTCTTTCATTCTTTATTTTTTTGACAGTATATAAGTCTTTTATTTTTTCACACTTAACATGCCGTGAATTCCCAGGGAACGGCCCCCGCAGCTCAGGCTCCTCTCCGCTGGTTCTCTCAGCGCTTCTCTGGGAGGCGCAGGCCGGCGCCTCAGCGGAACCCAGGTACCTTTCTCTTTGGCCTCCTGCCTTTTCTCATCATTTTCCTTCACACGTGTCAGGAAGCCATCTCGGCCCTTAGAGCAAGTCATATGCTCAATATGTACATTAATTCTCTTGGCAAGACTCTTCCCCTTAACCTGTTTGTTTACAAGGATGCCCACCGCACGCTGGGGGACACTGCACACTCCTCCAGTTTTGCCATGGGAACATCTGTGGGGCATTCCTTCTTGAGCAGTGCCCTTCCCTTGATGTCCACAACATCACCTTTCTTGAAGATTCACATACATATATGTGGTCAAAGGAACAACTCCATGTTTTTTAAAAAGCCCAGAGAACATATAGTGGGTTTTAATTTGCATCTCTCTGATGATTAGTGATGCTGAACATTTTTTCTTATGTCTCTTGGCCAGCTGTATGTCCTCTTTGGAGAAGTGTCTATTCAGATCCTTTGCCCATTTTTTAATTGCATTGTTAGTCTTCCTGGTTGAATTGTATGAGTTTTTTTATATATTTTGAAAATTAACTCCTCATCAGATGTATCATTGGCAAATATATTCTCCCATGTAGTGGGTTCCCTTTTAACTTTATTTTTAATTTTGTTTTCCAATGTCCTATAGTTTTGCCAGTACAGGTCTTTTACCTTGTTGGTTAAGTTTATTCCCAGTTATCATTTTTTAAGTGCTGTGTATTAATTTGTAAAACATAAGAAATTAAAAATTTGTGCCAGCTTATCAAGTTGGAGCAACTGACTCAGGGGAAAAAATTTTTTTCAGAGTTAGAGTTGACATGTACTTGATATTCTTTCATTTTCTGTCTCTTGCAGGTGGCAAGTGCTAGGTTAATTATTCTTATGGTTCAGTGCTGCAACCACTTTTTAAATTGTAGACCTTCCAGAGGTTATTTTACCATGTCCCTTTCACTCAATAGTCTAGAGACTTGTTTTCTTTCTCTTGATTGGGAAAGTATTGGGAATAACAAGTTTATTTTCTTTTTGAGCATGTTTACTTGCATATCTAATTCAATTGAATTTAACAACAGAAGTGGAATCTTTTGCATTGATGACTTTAGATTTCACTTTGACTTGCATTAAAAACTCTACAATGCTATAATAATAATAATAATAATAATAATAATAATAAATCAATAAATACTAGTATAGAGGTTCTACTTGGCATAGCATTAGCAAACAAAGTGTAAGTCCTCCCTGAGAAAAATTTATTTAGAAGGAGTGGTCAGGCAGATATAGAGAAGCAATTGTTCTTGGAAAAGGCTAAGTATACCACTTGGGCATTTGTTTTTACTTCTCTGCAGGGGAGAAATCATGCCAAAGAAATGGATATTTCTCCAAACTTTCTAATCAATAGTTGTGGTAGTTTGATAGGTATCTTAGCTCATTTCTTTTCATTGAGATTTGCAATGCTTTATTATTAATGCAGCTCTTCCAACTCTCAGAATCAGTTCTGGGAATTTAACATACACTTAAGAGCTTTGTAAGGAAATGTATTCTTCCCATTTGATAGTGTGGCAGCTGTTCAGATCTCCCTTTAAGAGAGAAGTTACTGTTCTGCTACCGAGTGCCAGTAGCTGACAGCCTTCTTCTGCAATGCTTTCAGGAGCCTCCTGCACGTTTGTTCTTGTTGAGGGCACACTTCTAACTGACACAGGATTGATTGTTGTAAAAATTCAAACAAGGCAATAGTATTTACACTAAAGAGTATAATTCCCTTTCAGCAGTACCTTTTCCATATCTCACTGTTCTTCCCTAATCTAAATACATGTGCCTTTACTTGCACCTTACTTCACACAGTAAGATCTTGCAGTCAAGTGTGGAGATTAAGAGCACAGCCTACCACCTGACCGCTGGATTAGCAGCTCTCATTCACGAGTTATTGGCTGTGTGACTGGGAAAAGACTCAGTTCTCTCATTTTCGTAAGTATAAGGCAATAGTGCCACCTCCCATTATAATAGCAAGAATAAATGAATTATTATGCATAAAACATTTAGAATATCTGCCACAGATAAATACTTTATGAGCTTGCTATTAGTAGTAGAAGTATGGCTCTGAACCTTGCTTTTCACTCATAATACACTGTGGACATCCCATTCTCCTCACCTATTTCTTACTTTTGTAAGTAAACAGGTCCTTTACTTAAGTAGAGTGATTACTTTTTGTTTGCTGTTCAAAAAACCGTTTTATTAGGTATAATTGACATAAATTGCACTTATGTAAAGTGTCCAATTTGATGAGTTTTGATATATGTGTATATTTGTGAAATTATGCCCACAATCCAGACAGTGAACATGTCCCTCATACCCAAATTTCCTAGTGCCCCTTTGTTTTGTTAGTTTGTTTTTAGAGTTTTAGATGTTTATTTATTTTTATTTTAAAAATATATATTGATTTCAGAGAGAGGAAAGGAGAGGGAGAGAGAGATAGAAACATCAATGATGAGAGAGTCATTGATTGGCTGCCTCCTGAATGCCCCCGACTGGGGACCAAGCTCTCAACCCCCGGCATGTGCCCTGACCAGGAATCGAACCCCTATCACCTGGATCCTAGGCTGATGCTCAACCCCTGAGGCACACCCGGCCGGGCCCTCGTGCCCCTTTGTAATCCCTTGCTCCTAGTCTTCTTTGTTACCTCCCTCCCCAGGCAGTGACTAACCTGCTTTTGGTCATTATAGTTTAGTTTGCATTTCTTAGATTTATATAGATTGAATAATGCACTATGTACTCTATTTGCCTGTATATGACACAATGTATAGACCAAAGTTCTTTTGTTGTGTGCCTGTAGATATCAACCATTCCACCACTACTTGCTGAATAGACTTTTTCTTTACTAAGTTGCCTTTGTCTCTGTGTCTATTTTTATGCCAATACCGGATTGTCTTGATTACTGTAGCTTTATAATGTCTTGAAATAGAATGTGTTCACTAATTTTTTTCTCTTTTTCCAAAGTTCTTTTGGATTAGAGATATAACTTTAAGGGATAGATGACAAGGGAAGAATTTGACTTACTGTTTAGCTTCTTAAGTTTAATTAAAATGCCACTTCTATAACAGACACCTAACCAAAGAAGATATACAGGTAGCAGATGAGCATATGAAAAGCATGCTCCACATCATATGTCATCAGGGAAATGCAAATTAAAACATCATATACCATGACACATCCATCAAAATGGCCAAAATTCAGAACACTGACAATACAAAATGCTGGCAAGGTTGTGAATGAACAGGAACTCTTGTTCATTGCTGGTGGAAACGCAAAATGGTACAGCCCTTTGGAAGGCAGTTTGACGGTTTCTTATAAAATTAAACATATTCTTACCATAAGGCCAGCAACTGTACTCCTTGGTATTTATCCAAAGGGATTAAAAACTTATGTCCGCACAAAAACCTGCACAGAGATATTTATAGCAGCTTTATTCATAATTACCAAAACTTGCAAGCAACCAAGATGCTCTTCAGTAGGTGAGTGGGTAAATAAACTGGCATGCCCAGACAGCACGGTATTACTAAGTGCTAAAAAGAAAAGTGCTATCAAGCCATGAAAAGTCGTAGAGGAAACTTAAATTCATATTACTCAGTGAAAAAAGCCAATCTGAAAAGTCTACATACTGTATCATTCTAACTATATGACATTCTAGAAAAGGCAAAACTGTGGAGGTAGTAGAAAGATTAGTGGTTGCCAGGGGTTTGGGATGGCAAGTAGGGATGAATAGACAGAGATTTTTTTTTAGGGCAGTAAAAATATTCTTTATGATACTATAATGATTGGTGCATATCATTACACCTTTGTCCAAACCTGTAGAATGTACACCACCAAGAGTCAACCCTAAGGTAAACTATGGACTTTGAGTGGTATAATGTGTTGATGTAGATTCATCAGCCACAACAAATGTACCACTCTGGAGGGGGATATTGATAACGGGAAGGCTATACATGTGTGGGGGCAGGGGACATATGGGAAATCTCTGTACCTTTTTCTCAATTTTGCTATGAACCTAATACTGCTCTGAAAAAATGTCTTTAAAAATGTAGCTTTTGCAGGGGAGCTTCATCTGGGTCTTGGCCATGGCACCTTTGAACATAACTGCTTCATTAAAGTGGCATTTGTGATGGTAGCAGGTGTTTCTCTGGCCACCAGCCTGGAGAAGTCCTGTGGAGAGAATCTGTTGACACACATAACACAGTTAGTAGTCACTGACTCAGATCCTCTTAGTGTGATGTCCGTCTGATACTTCAACCTTAGGAAACACCTCCTCTCTCGTGGCAGACCGATGGGAGCTCACAGGCCCTGCTTGTGACCACCTTCAGCACCTTTAACAAAGAATGTGCTACTAAGTCTTCAATACCTGGGCTGGCAGTGCTGCTGTTCAGACCTTGCCCTGTTGGGATATTTTCACCTCTGTTAGTGACTGCTGCTGCTGCTCAAAAGCCCAACTGCTGCAAATAAAGAAACTGAACCTCTAGTGGATGCCCAGTGCGGAGGTTATAAAGTTCTCCCAGAGCTTTGATAGTAGATGCGTGGAAGTGGGGCAGGTGAGTCTGTAAAGAAGGCTGCAGGCATTAGAGTTCCTGCTGATGTGTAGTTAAAAAAGAAGCCAGCTGGAGGGAGCAGGGGCTAACTAGAGGGAGTAGACCCAGCCTCCACCTTGTTGGGTGAATGCTCTTTGGTTCATTTTCCTGTACCATTTAGGAAGAGGTGATCAAGGAGATCTTAGAGGGTGGCCACTGGAATGTCCTAGGTAAGGCTGAAAGTAGCCAAAGCATCTGGATTGGCAAGGAAGTTTGAGAGTGGATGATTGATTAATTAAATATAGGGATAAGTGGGTGAGAAACAAGAATAGGTTATAGCAAGTACATATGGGTCTGGTGGAGTTTCACGGATCAATATGGATTAACACAGTCATTGGAATTGACATAGTTTGGTCAGGGAAAAATATGCTTCATAAATAAATCATTTAAAGGATCTTTTTATCTAACACCTTCAAAAACTCATTCAAATTGATTCTGCAAACACTAATCTTGACTGGGATCTGGGGATACAGAGCTGAATAATGTCTCGGACCTTGCCTTTAAGAAGCTGTATAAAAGGCCAGGATGCCTCTGGCCCCTCTCTGCCTCATGCAGTTGTGTGAAGCAACACGTGGGTTAAGAATCTCAAATTCACCAGGGGCCCATTACTGGAGCTGGCCTTTATTGGAGGGTTAGACAAGAAGCTCATTATGGAAAACTGGCCAAGTGCTTTGAGGTCTTTTTGCCTTTTTTCCCCCTCCCTGATTCTCTAATGGCCTGCCTGGAAGTTGACAGCATATAAGCTATCAGAAGTGTGGTGCTTAATGTAGTTCTCAGAAAAAACTTTTTTTTGTTTAATGCGGGTAATTGTTCCTTTTTTGTTGCTGTTGCATTTAGTGCCTCTGAATTCCCAGCTTTCATAAGCTGCCAGTTTTCATCGTTCGGTAGGTAGGAAAGAGTGCAACAAATATGTAAACAAAGATAAATAAGTAAATACAAGTGAAAAAGTAAAACTCAACTCGCAGGTTACGGATGTTGGCTGCCCAGTGTGTTTGTGGATCGGAATTAGATGTGCATTACGTTTCTCGGATTCTTGAGATAAAAGTCTTTTATTTATCACAGGGAATGAAACCTTTCAAGGGACTGTTTAAAAATATTAGGTATATTAGCAGAGGGCTGCCACATCCTACTTCAAGTGGTTAGTTATATAGCTTTGGGTACTTACTAAAGGTCACTTTGTATGCTTTGTACAGTTCACTTCTTCCTGTCCCCAATTCCACTTCAAAACTGCAAATCCCATGGAACTCTATTTGTCCAACCAAACTGCTGTAGGAAAAACTCTAATTTCCTTTTAAAAAATTTAAAAATTTTATTTTAAAAAATTTTATGGTTAAGTTTTACAGATGTCCCCAAATTTTCACCCTCTTTACTCCCCTCCTCCGAGCCCCTGCCCCATCCCAGGCCTTCACAGAAAATATTGTAATATGCAAATAAACCTCCTATAGATTTATTATGCCAAGAAATTCTCACCTTGTACTTATGAGGAAGGGGACATGTATCAGATGAGAAACTGAGAACAATTTGACAAAGGACACCCATTAAGCCTGTCTCACGTGAAACAATTAAGCTGCAGTTTACTGATTCCCATCCTGAAGGCTTTAGTTGTACAAATGAATGAAATCAGTATGTCTGTCGAGGTGCCTCTTTTTCCCACGCTAACTCTAAATTAGGTGTTATTAGCCCCATTTTGCCAATGAGGGAATTGAGGCTTAGATCAGTGAGATAATTTGCCCGGGGTCCCATGTTCATTAAGGTGTAGAGAACTTCAAACCCGTGACTAATCGATTGTCCCGGACGCCCTGTGTTCCCCCCTGTGTACCTGGCTGGCAGCTACATTTCAGGAACTCCATCTGCATGGGGCATATTTTATGTAAAATCACTGTTGTCTTCAATGAAGGACTCTGCTGTATGTTCTCTGGAACTTTTTAAACTATCCATCATTCAGAGTGGCAGGGCCATCACAATTACTGAATCTTTTATGCAAGCAAGGTCATAGGTTTTCAAGAGAATGTGTATACCTTCTTCATTTCTGTTTCTGAGGGCTAATGTATTCATAATATTTAATTTATTAAGGTCAGTCTAAACCCCCCAAATAGATTCCATTGACGCATATTCTTCCTACCACAATTACTAGTAAATAAAATTCAAATAGAGATAATCTAATATTATGGTATGCTTAATATTTGATTTGTCTGTTAGATTTAATATAAATATTTTAAAATCAAACTGCTGTAGAAATAAAATACACACTATAATTTGTTTTATATTTGAAATATCTATCATTATGCATCGTAGTATGTACTTATCAGTTCAATGTTATAACAATGCATTAAAAATAAGAATAATTAATAGCATTTCTTATTTTAGTTTTATGATACAACACACATCCTGAGAGTTGAAGCAAGTTTTTTCTCTCCCCTTATGTTTGTGTTTTTCTCATTTGATTCAAGATATGGATAAAACACAAACTTTTCCTATTGTAATTTCTCCATGTCCAATATGAAAATACCAATGATGATTTGCTACCAAGTAAATGGATTCTTAGAATTGATGGTTGTATGACTTGGGAGGAATATAGGGTAACGTAGGTGTAACGATAACAACAGAAGAAGGAAGGAAGTATGTCAGGTTTGTTTCCAATAAAAGAAAGAAAAGTGGGCATAGCTGTTCATTATTGGCAATTTATATTCTAAAATATTAGAGTTAGAAAAGACTATAGAGACCAAATGTCAATTGTGTTCAAATCTACTTTTTCTCCTTTCACTGTAGAGTTTCTTTTTATCTAGTGTTTCTTTCTGTCCGTATATAGGGTGGGGCAAAAGTAGGTTTACAGTTGTTCATATGGGAAATAATACAATGATTAATAAATCATAATATAGGAAAAACTCTGAGTTTTGCATACTCACAACTGTAAGCCTACTTTTGCCTCATCCTGTATATATTTTCAAAATTAAAAATTAATTTAAATGAAAATCCAGTTGTACATTTTTTTACTGTTGTATTTGCTATGATAATAATTATCAAGTTAAGTAATGTTTTTGATGGCTTACTCTGTCTCATTCAAAGGACCTCAAAATTGTGTGTATGCAAATCTACAACAATGGAAGGTCAAGTAATTGCATTTTTAACAGCTCAGTTATGCATGCAGAATGATGCATTTGTATTTTCTATATGCTTGCAACTTAGAAGAGTCTTTCAGAGGCCCAGTATAAGGACATTCAAATTAAAGAAAATAAAGTCAGGTTTTTGTAAATTATATTCATTGCAGAATCATCAGATTTCCTTGGCCTGGTGAGGGGCAGCTCAGTATAGAGAGAAGTGCTTAGACATCATTTATTAGCTATTTGACCTAATTTTTTCACATGGAAAATGAAGCTAATAAAAGCTACATGCAGGATCTTTTGAAGGTTAAAAATAGGATGTTAAATCAGCCAATACTTATTAAGAGCCCCCAATGTGCTAAACATAGTACAAAGCAGTTAAATGGTATCTGGTATAGACTAGGCACATAGTTAATAGGAACCTGTATTAATAACTTAATAAATGTTTTCCTCATGATTACGTTTTTTATGGCTTTAGTTTGTCTAATTTCAGCAGTGAGCTGGTCCTGTAGTGAAGTCTGCCTAGTAACCTTGTTTCTTTGGGGGTTTGACCCTGTAGACTCATGAAAATTTACATGGTAGTTTAAATTCTTGGCTAAATCTACTCTCTTCCAGAGAGAGTCATTAAATTATGTTCTCATTCAAATGCCCATAACCTAAAGTAAATCACAGTGACCCTGTTGAAAGCCAGCCAGCCAAAACCAGCCCTTGCTCTTCTGAATTTTTAAATTTTGATATTTCAAGCTTTTTTATTTGCAAAGGAAGCTGTAAGAGTATGAATAACTTTCTTAACAAACATTGCATTTATGATATGAGGGGTAGAAAAAGAAAGTGAGTTGATTGGAGAAATTGTGAGGCATGGAGTTGATAAAGATGAACTGAGGTATCGAGTTGATAATAATCTGTGGACCGAATATTTATTTATTTAATTTTTATTGAATCCTTGGGGGTAACATTGGTTCACAAAACCATACAGGTTTCAAGTGTATGGCCCAACAAAACATCATCTGTGCACTGCATCCTGCGCTTATAGCCCGAAGCAAAGTCTCTTTCTGTCCCCACTTATCCCCCTTTTGCCCACCTCCACCTACTCCCACCCCCTTTCCTTCTGGCTATCACCACACTGTTGTCTGTGTCTATGTGGTTTTTTTTTGCTTAATATATGTTAATAAATATGTAATAAGTAAACATATTAATGTATATTAATACATATTTTTTTTTTGCTTAATTCCTTCACCTTCTTTCATCCAGTCCCCCAAACCCTTCCCCTCTGACAGCTGTCAGACTGTTCCATGTATCCATGCCTCTGCTTCTATTTTGTTCCTCCGTGTATTTTGTTCACTTTACTTGCACATATAAGTGAGATCATGTGGTACTTGTCTTTCTTTGACTGCAGGTCCATCCAAGCTGTTACAAAAGGTAAGATTTCTTCTTTTTTTTTCCCCTCCAAAGTTTTCCCTTTTTATTGAATTTACTGGGAGTGACATTGGTTAATAAAATTATATAGTTTCAGGAGTACAATTCTAAAATGCATCACCTGTATATTGTATTGTGTGTTCACCATACCAAGAAAAGCCTCCTTCCAACACCGTTTATCCATTTATCCTTCCTATACCTCCCCCCACTTCCTTTTCCCTCTGGTAATCACCATACTGTTGTTTGTGCTATGAGGGTTTTTTTTTTTTCCTTCTTAATCCCTTCACATTTTTCACAAAGCCCCACAACCTTTCTCCCCTCTGACAGCTGTCAGTCTGCTCTCTATCCATGAGTCTGTTTGTATTGTTTGTTAGTTCATTTTGTTCATTAGATTCCATATATGAGTGAAATCATACAGTATTTATCTTTTTCTGACAGGCTTATTTCACTTAGCATAATGCTCTCCAGGTCCATTCATGCTGTTGCAAAGGGTAAGATTTCCTTCATTTTTATGACTGAGTAGTATTCCATTGTGTAAATGTGCCACAACTTCTTTATCGACTCATCTACTGATGGACACTTGTGCTGTTCCCAGATCTTAGTGATTATAAATAACACTGCTATGAACATAGAGATGCATATACTGTTCTAATTGGTGTTTCAGGATACTTAGAATAAATTCCCAGAAGTAGAATCCCTGGGTCAAATGGCAGCTCCATTTTTAATTTTTTGAAAAAACTCGATGCTGTTTTCCACGGTGGCTGCACCAGTCTGCATTCCCACCAGCAGTGTACTAGGGTTTCCTTTTCCCCATTTCCTTGCCAGCACTTGTTGTTTGCTGATTTGTTGATGATAGCCATTCTGACAGGCATGAAGTGGTTTTAATTTGCATTTCTCTGATGACTAGGGATATTGAGCATTTTATCATATGTCTTTTGGCCATCTGTATGTCTTCTTTGAAGAAGTGTCTTTTCAGGTCCTTTGCCCATTTAATTGGGTTGTTTGTCTTCTTGGTGTTGAGTTGTATAACTTCTTCATACATTTTGGAAATTGACCCTTTATCAGATGTGCCATTGGCAAATATATTCTCCCATGCAGTAGGTTGTATTTTCATTTTGTTGATGGTTTCTTTTGCTGTGCACAAGCTTTTTAGTTTTATGTAGTCCCATTTATTTGTTTTTTCTTTTGTTTCCCTTGCCCAAGGAGATATATCAGCAAACATATTGCTATAAGGAATGTTTGAAATTTTACTGCCTGTTTTTTTCTAGGATTTTTATGGTTTCATGACTTACATTTAAGTCTTTAATTCATTTTGAATTTATTCTTATGTATGGTGTAAGTTGGCGGTCTAGCTTTATTTATTTTTTTTGCATTTACCTACCCAATTTTCCTAACACCATTTATTGAAGAGATTATCTTTACCCCGCTGTATATTCTTGCCTCTTTTGTGAAATATTAATTGACCATAAAGATGTCAGAGATTTCTAGACTCTCTATTCTGTTCCATTGATCTATATTCCTGTTATTGTGCCAGTACCAGACAATTTTGATTACAGTGGCTTTGTAGTACCATTTGATGGCCTGTATTGTGATCCCTCCAACTTTGTTCTTCTTCCTCAAGATTGATGAGGCTACTCAGAGTCTTTTTTGGTGCCATATAAATATTTGGAGTATTTGTTCTAGATCTGTGAAATATGCCATTAGTACTTTAATAGGAATTGCATTGAATCTGTAGATTGCTTTGGGTAGTATGGACATTTTAATGATGTTAATTCTTCCTGTCCATGAACATGGTACATGCTTCCACTTGGTTGCATTTTCCTCTATTTCTTTCTTTAATGTCCTATAGGTTTTAGAATATAAGTCTTTAAAAAAATATGTTTTTATTGATTTTAGAGGGAAGGAAGAGGGAGAGAGAGAGAAATATCAATGTGAGAGAGAAACATTGATTGGTTGCCTCCCATATGCACCCCAACCAGGGATCAAACCCACAATCTGGGTATGTGCCCTTCACTGGGAATTGAACCAGTGACCTCTTGGTGTATGGAATGACACTCAACCAACTGAGCCACACCAGCCAGGGCTCGAGTACAGGTCTTTTACCTCATTGGTTAAGTTTTACCCTAGGTACCTTATTATTTTTTGTTGTTGTTGTTTATTTTTGTTTAAAATATTACAGATGTCCCTTTTTCTCCCCAGTGACCCATTCCACCCCGCTAGGTACCTTATTTTTGTTGTTGTTGTTGCAATAGTAAATGGGATTGTTTTCTTATTTCCTCTTTCTGAGAGTTTGTTACTAGTATATAAAAATACCACAGATTTCTGGATATTAGTTTTGTATCCTACTACTTTGCTGAATTCACTTATTAGATCTAATAGTTTCTTTAGGGCTTTCTATGTACAATATCATGTCATCTGCAAATAATGGCAGTTTTACTTCCTCCTTTCCAATTTGGATGCCTTCTTATTGTCTGATTGCTGTGGCTAGGACTTCTAGCACTATGTTGGATAAGAGTGGGGAAAGCAGGCATCTCTGTTTTGTTCTTGATCTTAAGGGAAATCCTTTTAGCTTTTGCCTGTTGAGCATGATATTGGTTGTAGGTTTGTCCTGTATGGCTTTTGTTTTGCCGAGGTATGATCTTCTTATTCTCATCTTGCTGAGAGCTTTTATCATAAATGGGTGCTGGATTTTATAGGATACTTTTTCTGCAGCTATTGATATGATAGTGTGATTTTTATCTTTCATTTTATTTATGTGATGTATCACATTTATTAATTTGTGGATATTGTACCATCCTTGCATCCCTGGAATAAATTCCACTTGGTCATGGCATGTGATCTTTTTAATGTATTGCTGGATCTGGTTTGCTAATATTTTGTTGAGGATTTTAGCTTCTATGTTCATTGGGGATATCGGCCTATAATTTTCTTTCTTTGTCAGGTCTTTATCTGATTTTGGAATTAGGTTGGAAGTCTTCCCTCCTCTTGAATTTTTTAGAATAGTTTGAGGAGGATAGGTATTAGTTTTCCTTTGAATGTTTGGTAAAATTTGCCTGTGAAACCATCTAGTCAAGGACTTTTCTTTGTTGGGAGTTTTTTGATTACTGTTTCAATTTCGTTAGTTATAATTGGTCTATTCATATTTTCAAATGGTTTTAAAGTAAGATTGATTTAAAGTTTGCTTAAAATGACCTTTCTTTATCTATGACACTTATAAAAACAATGAAAGGAAGGAAAATTATATTCTAGTTTATAGTATTACAACTGGTTATTCCTGGGAAGCAAAGATGCCTACCTAGCTTAGTATGTTTGAAGCTGGGCGGGAATGTATGCACTATGGATAGCATTCAGCAGTCAGAAATGGATCAAATGGATTCATGATCCTTGTTGGATGATTAGGGCTTTACATTGTGCACAGTTTGGTACATTGTGCCATATAATGTCTCCCTAGTTGCAAGCTTGTTGAGGACAAACTGGATTGTATATATTTTTATATTCTCCATAGCTTTTAGTGAACCTCACCAAGAGCAAGTTCTCCAAAGTATTTGTTAACCAACAGTCTGCCTGCCTGATTGAAGACACTAGATAAAACCTAATTTTCAGACAACTTACAGCTTTCATTTTCTCTTTTAATTTCCCTTTATTCATGGTCCAGAAAGAAAGCATATTGATTTAAAAGCTGCTTGTGATGCTTCATCAGTAAAAGTCTCGTGAGCTTTGCAGCTCTGCCCTCTCCAGGCTGCCCGTGTCACAGCCTGTCTTCATAGCGAGGGGGGGGGAGGGGTGGTTCTAAAGCTCGGTGCAGTTGAGTCTGATTTCTTTCCAATACTCTAACTATCTTTCTGTCCTGAATGCTTGCTCCTAATTAACCTAAGGTGAAAGAGTCTGGCAATGCTGTCTCTTGTGTCAAATCCATTTATCTATTCGTTCCTACTCAACTGGCAAACTAGAGGACCAGGGACGACTTCCAGTGAGTGTCTGTAGTATAGGGGAAAAAATACATACATTTAACAGGTAATAGTTGCAGTGGGAATCCATTAAATTAGCATGTGTTTTTATATTCGCTAGAACTATGTGACCTGGAGTCAAAAGAGCTGGATTCGAATTCTGGATGCTGCCTCTTGCTGTTTATGTGACTATAGGTAAATTACTTACCTGCCCATCCTCCCTTTAGTCTTTTTTCATGACTAAAAATTATACCCCCCCCAAAAAAAATTATACATATGCCCTGGCTGGTGTGGCTCAGTGGTTGGTCATCGTCTCGTGCACCAAAAGGTTGCTGGTTCGATTCCCAGTCAGGGTACGTACATGGGCTGCAGGCTCGATTCCCAGCAGGGAGCTTGCAGGAGGCAGCCATCAATGTTTCTCTCTCACATCGATGCTTCTCTCTCTACCTCTTCCTTCCCCGCTCTCTAAAAGTTAATAAAAATCATACCCATAACACGTAAGCTCTTTAAACCTCAGCTTCATTACCAACAACAAATTCAAAAGAGCAGCATCTGTCGTATAGATTTGTTTTAAAGATTAAATGAAATAATCCATATAAAGTATTTACACACTGTCTGGTGCAGTTCGATCTCAGTAAATGTGTTTCCTATTTCTGCTGTTATTCTTTGTCACCTTTGTATTATAATCCATTGCGTGGCTCTGTATATGTCATCGGCATATAGATCATTTTACAGATCAGTATCAACTTCTCTGCCTCATTTACATCAGTTTGATCTAAAGTGAATTTCCTTTTCTTTCTCCCCACCCCCACCTTATTTTGTGTCCCTCTATCTCTTGTAGGTCCCATGAGGTTTAGGGTTAAGGTAATCAGGAACTCCATTTCCTTATTGCTTTGCCTTTTTGTTCACTACTCCTAATGCCCCTTCCTTTTGACTTTCTGAATTGGAAACTGTACTCTTGAACTTGATGCAAAGTAAATCTGCTTTAAGTTAGAAGCTGGCATATGTATGAAACTCCAGCAATAAGTACAGAAACTATACCAGCTTATAAATCAATAGAGTTCACCTTTCTGTGAGAGTTCTAATTTAAACCTATTTTGGAGAGTTTTGGGATCCCATAAGGTTTTTCAGTTCTTCAACTGTTGTTGAAAGAGACCATGCCCTTTTCTCCATTATAAAAAATCTGTTAATGCCAACAGCCTTCATTCATTCACATAGCATTCTGCTCAGAAGCAAGTTTGGGTCAGGGACAGCTATATGCACTAAGGCTGCTCTTCAGGAGAGCAACCCCACCTCGTGTTTATATAGGGCAACTGTGAGCATAGCCCTATAAGGAACCAGTCTGAGTTTGGGTGTCAAATCACTTGACCTTGAGTGAGATTTATTTGCATGATTCTGGGAATGCCTGCCACTCAACTCCTATAAATCTTGGGGGATGTGGAGATCATGAGCAGCTTTCTTCACTGGGAGTGGGAGTCATTAATCCGTTCTCTCTCATTGCAGGCAGCTCAGAGAGACTCTCCCATGACCATTCATTGGACAGTCCTGTGTGCCACCCACAATTTGTTTATTATGAGATATAAAATTAGTAACTAATTAGTTATTAGAGCTAGTAATTAGTAATTTATTGTCAAATCTAACAATGACTAATTAATAGGTCTAATAACAATTTAGGAGAGCATAATAAAGCTGAAATGGAATTGGAGATAGAAATCATGTTAATTATGTGGGGAAATAATATGAGATGCACTGAGAGCCAGATACAAAGGTTTAGAGTTGATCTGATAGGAAATGAGGACTCATGAAAGGTTTTGAGTAGGAAAACTTCACCACAAAGGCAGTGTTTGGGGATTATTAGTCCAGCTCATAATTAACTGGTTGGACAGGAGATGGTGAGGGTGAGGGCAGACTGTTGTTCAAGGGCCTGGACTTAAATAGCAATGGCAGAAATAGAATCGACATTAAAAGGGAATGACAGACATTGTGACCAACTGGAATCCAGGGAAGAAGGAAGGACTGTGGGGTGGTTCTTTTCCAGGCTGTGGCAGGTTGGATTTAGCCAGTTGTGAGAGTGTGATAGAAGAGCATGTCAAATGAGCTTGTTTGGGAGGGTAAGAGGCTGTTTCAGACCCAGGGTGGGTCACTGCCTTGGAGGGAAATCTCTGAGTGAATATTTGCAAATCGAGGTAAGGAAGCCCCCCAATCAACTTCAACAGTTTCTACAGGTTTTTGTTTGTTCTGTTTTTAGGCTCCTGGGATCAGACAAGCCTGGACTTTAACCCTGTTCCTATCTGTTACATTTTGTACTAGTCCCTATGCTTCTTTGGGCTTTAGTTTTCTTATTCATAAACCAGGGAGGGGACAATAATCACTACGTAGGAGACAGTTTGTGAGTAAAAGTGTTACAGTCTGTGATAGCAAAGTGGTAGGCCTGTAAGCACCCAACAAATGAAACCTGATAAAGACGTTACATGTGGATTGGAAGTGAGTATTAGGGAATGTTGAAATTGGGAGTTGGAAAAGTCAGGAAATTTCCCCTCTTTCACTACAAGGTATGAACTTTAAAAATAATACTATGTGTGCTTTGAGTACAAAACGAGTTATTGGTAAGGTGAAAAGATTCTGGCTTTTTGCCCTGGACACAGAGACTTTTAAACTCCCCTGGAGATTACTAGTGGACCCTGAAAAAGAAAGGAGATTATAATGATGAGCTGGTCATAAAATGAATTATTAATTTGTCTGCTTTGATAGAGTTTATTTATTGAGGTCAGTGCAAGTTTCACCATCTCTGCATCCCCACTGTCCTGAAATTGCTCTCCCATTTAAAGTCACAAGTGTAAATGTGCACTAAAGGATTTAAAAATTGTTTAACTCCTAAGACCTGACAAAATAGGTTTCTGCCCCACTGACTGACGTATAATGCAAATAATAATTCTGCATTACTTCCCCATATGCAATAACTAGTTAATGAATGTCAACAACATAAAAAAATAATGATTAAGCATGAAATAAACGCTAGGCATTATTGCTATTTATTTTTTGTCATCATAACTATCTCATTTTAGTGGCCTAGACCTTCTTTTTCTACAGCTGCAAAAAGCCATTTGGTAATTATGAGAATTAATCAAGCTCCAAACTGGATTATGGTGGTGGCAGACATCCTTAATTACAGGCAATGGAAAGCGAAGGTCATTGCTGGTTTGAATTCAGCGTAGGTCAGTGCAGCGCAAAAGCCATTAACAGCTGAATGTGATTTTGTGCTCTGAACAGAATGAATTGCTGCCTCAGCCTGATTTCTTGGTAAACAGGTGTCCCACATCCAAGCTAACAATACAGAATGGACCTACTGGCCGCTTTGCTGGCAGCCTCCATGAACAGATTCTCAAGTGCTGGCTTCACATTAGACACTCCCGAGGAGCTCTGGAGATGCAGATGCCCAGACAGCACTCAGGCCAATTAAATCCGGGCGTCCCTAGGAGTAGAACCCAGGTAACTGTTTTTATTTTTTATTTTTATTGTTTTTTACAACTCTCCAGTTGATTCCAAAATATGCAGCCACATTTGCACACCACTGCTCTGTAGGAAAGAAAAGGCAAAATGCAACTCTTTTCCTTCTTTAACACACGTTGCTTCATGATAGGCTTGCAGTGAACCACAACCTACGGGAGGCATGTTTATTTCAATGATGCTCATATAAGGTAGGGTCTGTAGATAAAATATAGGCTTTAGTTTATTTGGATATCTCGTTGATAGCTCTGATATGTCGCTTTAATAAAATTATTTGTAATCCCATCCCCAGCCACCACTTGGATATTTGACATTATAACCTGCCTACAGACATGGACATTTGAGGCCCAAAAAAGGGTTTCTGAGGTTTCTATAGTCATATCCGTTTACGACCCTGTTGATGCACAATTTAGACCTTTGCCTGCAGACAGGAAACCTTTTGCACTTACTATCTTAATATGAGAAATACAAACGCTTGAGTTTCCACCTGCCACCTTCAGTTTAGGCCAGTGAGCAAGAGGTATTACGGCTCCTCCCGTCCCACCTTTCTCAGGTTGTCGAGTGACAAGGCAGTGGGAGCTACAAGCAATCAGAGATACGGAGTGTATTTGGAAAGGAAGCCGGGTACACCCATGGAGAGCACTTAATGTTCAGAAAATTTGCCAGGTCAGCAGTGTCTTCTTTCTTCATTTTGTCCACAGTGTTGCCTTTTCTTCATGAGACAGCCCGGGCGCTGGCGAGGAGCGACAAACATGCTGGCACTGTCATCGCCTGCCCCCTGGAACGGCTCCGTGTTAGGCCACCGCGACTGAGCTCGGTGCCTGAAGTTCAAGGGCCACGGAGCTGCCAAACCTAGAAAAGGAAATTCTGCACAACTGGCTTTAATTCAGGGGCCAGGAATCAGTTTGGGTGTTATTATTCTCAAAGCAAACACCCTATCTTCTCTCTAGACTCTGAAAAACTTACAGAATTTGAGAGTAAGAAGGAACTCAACTTCCCTCTTTATTGGATGGAAAACTGAAGCCCACAGTCACACAGCTAGTTACTGGAAGAGCTAGAATTCAAACTGAGATCTCCTTGACCTCGCCAAGTGCTCTCTTCACTGCTGCAGCCCACACCTCTCGGACAGCTATGCCTCATGTTGCCCAAACTGTCCCAAACCACTCACGTGACGGTGGCACCAAGGTTAGTGGTTGTGACTCATGGGGACCCTTGTCTAGGGTTTGAGATGGAACCATGTCACCTTTCCTGTGGTTTTGGGGGTTTCCTTTGCCTACATTAAGACTTCACAATTTAAAAATTCTCTGTAAAATATCTGAGATCTTCAGAAAAATATGGGGGGGGGGAGATGGTTGGTACAGTTATGCAAGAAACAGATCTAATAATCAGCATGTGGACTTGCAACACACTGTCCTTATTTGGGAGATGATATTGGACAGAAACGTCCCTATTTACTAAAATTATTGGGCCACTATTAATATCCTTTAATATGTAAAATAACTTAAAATCCTTTAACATAAGATGCCAAAGGTGACGTGTTTGCTTTGGTAACTCAGGCACTTTGAATTATGTACAAATACTAAAAATGACAGCAGAATAACAGAGGGGGAAAGGCAAGCAGATATATTGTTCTTTTTTAAAACATGGATTAAGATTGTATACAAACATTCAATATTCCAGAGTGCATCATCATTAAATTTTCTGATTTTTGATCATGTCAAATTGCTTCCATAATGCTTAACTTCCTGTATTACATCTGATGTTGGTTTTTAAAGAAATTACAAATTACAATAGCTACTTGAGTGGCTAATACAATTAGATGTCCATACAGTATATGAGAATGTAATTGCCTTTCCTACAAGCCCCAATTTTAAAGTGAAAAAAAAAAAACCTCCATGAAACTGCAGTGGAGGAATTGATATAAAACTGTATCTCATATCAAGTCTATGCTCTCTTAGATCTTACTACCAATCTGTGGGGGAAGATAATAAACAATATCATGTGAAGTCAGAGATAAATGATATCAAGGGCTTGAAGGGGCAGAATTAAAATGAAATGCTTTTTAGATAGGTTGGTCAGCAAAGAACTCTCTGATAAGGCAGCATTTGGCAGAGATATTAGTAAAGGGACCACAAGAGCTGTGTTGCTGTCTGGTAAAAGAACACGCCCAGCTTAATGGATAATAAATAATATTTACAATTTTAAAACTATTAAGAATCTTCTTAACTTTCAAGTTTATTAATGCAGTTCTTTGTTGCAAAGAACAGAAAAAGAATTCAGTGAAAGCACATTGGACAATTAATAGATGTTCAGAGGGTTGGAAAACTTGGTGCGTACATACAGCGCCAGGAAAAAGTGGTTGAATGAAAAACACACAGCCTCTATTACCAAGAACTAGAACCTCAGCAACTGAACTCCTATCCATGCTGAGCAGGGAACTGGAGCTTGCAGTGACTGGTTTAGCCGCCAGAGAACATTCTCTGGTCTCACTTTTGTATCATCTTTTTATTTTTATTCATTCATTTATTTATTTTTTATTGTTGACAGTATTACAGATTACAGCCCCCCCCCCACCCCCCGGAATAAACTCAAAATGTATCATCTTCTTTCTGGTACAAATCCAGAACCACCACGTCTCATTAGTGGAGCCTAGATCACCCCAGGCCCTCACTACAAAGAATGCAGGGTGGGGAATGGTTGGCATTTTCAGTTTTTATGGTTGAGGAATTGCTCTGACACAGGAAGGGCTTTATTTGCTGAGTGGTCATAAGGAATGGCAAATTCTATTACAGCAGGGGTCTCTTACAATTCAAATATTCATTAACAGTAATTACCTTTTATTATATTATCCCTAGCCTCAAAATAGTCAATATCACTTTTGTATTTATAAAAATGACCTGTTTACTTAAAATATTACATATCCAGAGTAGCCACTATGCTTGCAAAAAGTTCTAAGTGTGGTCTTCATGAGACAGAATCAGAATTTGACTTCAACTGAAGGAATTTAGATTATATAAAAGGATAGGTATGTGTAGTTTACTTTTGAAATGGATTATTGGGTTGTTGCCAGGTAAAATGAGGAGATACCTTGGAAGAGATGCAGTTTGTGTATGTGAATAAGTTGGGTATATGTAACTGATTTTACCACCCTGTGAGAACATATATACAATATCATTAACATTTTGTGGGGCCTCAGTCTACTCCTAAATATCAAGTGTCCCTTGGTAATGTCAGATGTCCCCAGCACGGTGGCATCACATTGCTCTAGAATAGGACTGCCCAAGTGCTCATGCCGGTTCCTTACATGCCTGGCTGTTCCACCACCGTCTTTGACATTGAAGACTTCCAGATACAAATACTTTCCCGTTTCCCTCCGATTCTCAACCGGATCTCAAAGCAGCACTGAAAAAGCTCAGATTCTCACAACTTTTATGAACGTAACCGTAAGTTTCTACCCTTATCTGTCTTTTACAGAGGTTTAAAGGTAGTTAATCTGTTCAGGTTAGGGGGAAAGCAACAATGTCTGTTGCTTTCGCAGCGTTTATCAACTCTCCTTCCCCACTGCTCTTCGTCTTACTAGTATCCTCACCATAAACACAATGAAATGTGCCCTTTTCCCTTCAGTCAAAAAATTAAAACTCCTCCCTCACACAAGTAGACATATGCAGGTGACACTGCACAGAAAGCCATCCAATTTAGGTTCAGCTAAAATACTCTGATACACCCACACTGATAAATAATAAAATGGACTCTGTAATGAGTAGCTGTACAAATTGGGTGTATTTGGTTCCTACAATGACTTAGATGTCTTTTACTCTAAGTAATGAGAAGTTGAGGTGTCTAAACAACCCAAGGTTCCTGTTCTAGTAGTTTTTTTCTTCTTCTCATATTAGGAAGTAATGGGCTCTTGATTGAATTAGTTAAGTAAAATTGTTAAAATGTGGCATTAGCAACAGGAATGTACCAGTCTGGCTCAGTTCAGATGAGAAACAGATTAATAAAGCAGAAAAGTCTGCTTTTTCCTAACTAAACAGCTTTATTTAGCTGTTTTTGAGCAATTTGTAGCTTGGGGGGAAAATGAAATGACAAATTCACAACCACATATAGTTGAACACCTTGTATTTATATGTGCAGAGTCTTTAAGGAGATTAAATTACCTTTAAAAGCACTTAATAATTTTTCTTTATAATAACTTATTTTGGGTGAAAAAGGGATGAATATTTGTACCACCATTTTATAGATAAGGGGGTTGAATCGCTGAAAGATTGTGACAAAGTAAAAGGTGACTAATCTTCTGGACTGTTAGTCTCTGGCCTAAAACTCTTCTTATGGTCTATATGATAATACTATTTAAAATATGGAATCTGGTTATATATATTCCTATCATTTTATAGGGATTTAACAAATTATACAAGTTTAACAGGTTATAAAGACATAATGTTAGTATTTTGATGACACCTTATATATGCACTTTCCATCTTGATTTCTTATTATTTAAGTCCTTTGAAAACTACTTTTCCTTACCTTACTCAGATGAATAAGGGTGTATTTGGTTCATACAAAACTGTTTTTTGAATCAGTTTTCAAACTGATGAATCTTGAATTTTGTATTCTGTTTAGTCTAAAGGCATTTGGGGTTTACAAGAACATGGATTTATATTTAATGGAATTTAGTATAACAGTTGTATCTTAGACTCTGGGTATATTATTTCCAGCATTTCTGTAAGATTGTTGTAAATGTTTTCTTTAATATTGCTCCTAGAGAGTATCCCATGCCTTGTTAATTGGTATTTTACTGTTAGCTTTGAGCTAGAAGCAGATATTGCCCCTTATGTACTGTACAGTCGTCAGTATATATTACAAGCTCCATTTGCGAAACTGATCTGGTCATGGTATCTTTCATATTTTTCAGCTAGTGAATATAACTTTATCTTTCCCAAATAATTATACAAATTATATATATATAACAGGTTGCAAAGATGTAAAAATTTGCCTTCGAGACATGGCAGGTTTGCATTATTATTTTCTCCTCAAAACTAATACTGCTAAAAGATTAAAACAAACAAAAAAAAAACCCTTACATTTTTTCCCCTCCAGTATAAATTGCACATCTCGGGGGAGCTCATGGTGCTTTAAAAATTTTTACAGCAATACTCCTGGGATGTAAGTGGGGAAATATTTTAATATTTTTTATTACCGTTAACAAATATTGACTGAAATCTTATTATGCTAGGGAAGCGAGAGGCAAAGATGTTTAAAGTTGTGTAAGCCTCAAGGCCACTTATATGCTAGAAGGAGCAGAGAAGACTTACTCGCTAAGAGATAAATAAAAATGCAAATATGCCAAGTACATAGCGTGTTGCTCATGTTATAGAAGCACTGCCACTTACAAACTTTCAAAGTAGGAAATATCACTGATGTGAACTATGCTACTGGCCAGAACAAAAACATGCCAACCTAGCATGCCAGCAACAGACGGTGTTGATGGCCTCGGGTATAAGTCATTTGGCCTTACAAATTGATGGGATTTTAAATAGCCTTTCTGATCCTAATGGTTGTATCTGTAAATGCCAAAATAACTCAGCAAAGAATACCAAAGAAGTAGTTGGAGAATATGGGACTTAAGATACACTTTAATGGAAGAGTTAGACATATCGGTAGACAGCAGGGAAAGAGAATGAAGTGAACAAGGAGACGGAGATAGAAATGCGATGGCCACTTAGGAAATACTAAGTAGGCTCAATAGGATTAAGTGCAGTGTTGCTTTAGATGTTTAATATATTACATGTTGCATGACCAGGTAGATAGAGGGCAGACTGAGAGTTTGAAAGTATAGAGTTTTGTATGCAAAATAATGTGATAAATGTATGAGATCTGTTACTGAGAGTGGGTGGAAATCAAGACTACCAGTTTTGAGTGGGAAAGGAAGGGAACTGCATTTATTAAGCATCTATTATGTACTTAGCATATGATTCTTCATTTCACTTCAGAAACTACTCTCAGAAAGTAAGGATGTCATAAGTTCATGGGGTAATATTAAAGGGAATGGAAAGAAAGGAAACATGTTTTTTATTTTATTTTATTTTTAAATTACAGTTTATATTCAATATTATTTCATATTAGTTTCAGATTTATAGCGTAGTGGTTAGACAATCATATGCTTTACAAAGTGGTCTCCTGATAACTGGCACCGCACCTACTGTCACAATATTATTGGCTATATTCCCTATGCTGTATTTTATATCCCATGACTATTTTGTAGTGACCAATTTGTACTTCTTAATCCCTTCACCTTTTTCACCCAGTCCCTCCAATCTCTTCCCCTCTGGAAGCCATCAGTCATTTTCTGTATCTATGAGTCTGTTTCTATTTTGTTTGTACATTTATTTTGCTCTTTGGATTCCACATATAAGTGAAATCACATGGTATTTGTCAAAAAGGAACAGTTTTAATCTGAAAGGACTTGATGCTTGGTACTGTGGGGTGAAGGGAGTATGGGTCAAAAATATCTCAACGTCTTTGAACTGAGTTCTGAGACACAAACACTCAGGTATTGGGAGGAACAAGGAAAATAGTGGTAATAAAATGAAGAGCTTGTGGTAACAAAAGAAAGAGAACGGGATGCACAGAATACTAGGAACCTAGGACGACACTGTTAGTACTAAAGAGCCCTGCTTATGATTCCGCTTCCGCAGCTCCCAGTACTGTCCGCTGTCCAGTTACAAATATCGCTACTGGGGTTTGAAATAAGTCTGTTTCTTTTACCTATAGGCTTAATTTCTTAGGGAGGAAAAAATGGTGGGTCATGGCTCTTTCGATAGATTCTGATTTCCCTTTTTAATTATCAGGAAAAATACTTAAATCATTACCACAAAACAATAAAACATTAAGTCTCACCTAAGTCTTCATTAACATTATATTCTGATGCTCTTTTCCAAGAGCTTCTTTCTAATTCTTTTTTTAATTTATTATATTTTATTTGCCCTATTTCTTGCTCTCAGTTCCTGGGAAACAGAGTTATTGAAAAATCAAGGGGGCAGACTAAAAAAAAAAAGAAATCTTGGTTATTTGGATAACATTGCATAAGATATTGAAAAATACCAATTTCATTTATTAGTCATTGTCTTTAATTGTGCACATAGCAAGTGAATGCCTAGATTTAGGATGTGCAGTTTGAAAATGTATATTTAATATTGCAATTGAATGCATACTTAAAGTGGATTTTCCTGCACTTTTGCCTAAGATTTCAAAGCTAACACCAGACTTGGTGTGAGCACTGACCTGTGGTCTAATTCCATAAGAACTAGAAGAGAGAATTTGTGGTATGCAAACCAACTGCACACATTGATAACATGATAATATATATTAAAATTATTTTGTGATTTTTTTCTAAGTCTAAAAACTTACTTTATGTTTAATTTGTAAATAATACTAAAGAGGGATATTTCCAAATCTGTTCAGAGAATTCATGGGTAAAAGAAGGTAGGATATTATCTTTTCTAATATTTGTGAATCAAATTGGTCTTGAAAAACAATAGCTGCCATATAGGGAGCACTCAATACATATTTATTCAATAATTGGCTGTTAATGACTTAATCTTTCTGAGTTCTGCTTTTCAGTGATTAGCTTTAGTGTTCCTCCAATGTGTTTATTTTACTATTAATGTAGAGCGACTATGAAACCTGGAATAAGGAGATATGGTAGAAAAAAAGCAATGGGGCTTTTTTGGGGAGTAAAGCTGTAGTACATAATTCTATTGAAGCCTATGCATTGAGGTTTGAGAAAGACCATTTATAAAAGAACTGGCAACAAAAACCCCCACAAGCTTGGAAGCTACAGCACTTATGAGAGCAATAACATTTATGGTTGAATTTATGCGTTAGAACATTGGTTCCTAGACTCACTTAGCTGTTGTTCATCTGCAATACAAATGAAAGCTTTGCTGCTCCAGTTGGCGTCGGGCTAAGGCAGCTTGGGGCTATGCTTCCTTGGCCAACTTCCTCTATGACAGTAATAGAGGGGCTCTGAAGTGCCATGTTTAAAGACAACTTAGAAATAAGCTAAGTGGGCTTCAGAGGAACACAAATATTTGTTGAATGACTGACTGAATGAATGAAAGTATGAGTACATGAATAGACTCATGAGAGATTACTTGGTGAGAGCACTGTAACCTATAATGATTATTCAAAGGCTTTGTTTAGAGATGGGACATAAAATAAAAAGGTGTAGGATAGGTAAAATATATATTTTTTTCCTTTTTAAAAATTTTATTTAATTTTTTTCATCACCATTTATCCCCTCTATGCCCTATTCCACCTCCCCCCTGCAATCACCACACTGTTGTCCATGTCCACGAGTTCTCTTTCTCTTTTTCCCTTTTTTGCTCAATATTTTAAAAATATATTTTAAAACTTAAAAAAATTTTTTTTCAATTACACTTGACAAACAATATTATATTAGTTTCAGATATACAGATAGTGATTGCACACTCATATAACTTACGAAGTGATCGCCCCAATGGGTATAGTACCCCTCTGACGCCATACATGGTTATTACATTATTACTGACCAGATTCCTCATGCTGTACTTTACATCCCCATGACTCATTTTATTACTGCCAATTTGTACTTATTAATCCTATCATCTTTTTCATTCATTGTCCCAAACCCCCCTCCCATATGGCAGCCATAAGTTTGTTCTCTGAATCTATGAGTTTGTTTCTGTTTTGTTTATTTTGTTTTTTAGATTCCACATGTAACTGAAATCATATGGTATTTATTTGCCTTTCTCTGACTGACTTATTTCATGCTAGCCTTTAGGTCCATTTTTGGGTTCCCAAATGGTGGGATTTCATTCTTTTTAATGGCTGAGTAATATTCCATCGTATATATGTATCATAACTTCATCCGTTTGTCTGTCGATGGACACTTAGGTGGCTTCCACATCTTGGCTATTGTAAATAGTGCTGCAATTAATATAGAAGTGCGTATACCTTTTTTAAATTGGTATTTTGGTTTTCTTCATATAAATACCCAGAATACCAAGAAGTGGAATTGCTGAGTCATATGGTCGTTCTATTTTTAGTTTATTGAGAAACCACCATACTGTTTTTTATAGTGGCTGCACCAATTTACAATTCCACCAACAGTGGAGGAGGGCTCCCTTTTCTTTACAATTTTGCCAACACTTGTTTGTTGATTGATTGATTGATTGATTGATTGATTTAAAAAAAATATATCTTTATTGATTTCAGAGAGAGGAAGGGAGAAGGAGAGAGAGAGATAGAAACATCAATGATGAGAGAGTCATTGATCGGCTGCAGCCCGCAACCCGGGCATGTGCCCTGACCGGGAATCGAACCCTGATCGCCTGGATCCTAGGTCGATGCTCAACTGCTGAGCCACGCCCGGCTGGGCGTTGATTTATTTTTTAAAAAATATATCTTTATTAATTTCAGAGAGAGAAAGGGAGAGGGAGAGAGAGTTGAAACATCAATGATGAGAGAGTCATTGATCTGTCATCTTCTGTATGCTCCTGAATGG
This sequence comes from Miniopterus natalensis, assembly GCF_054644295.1. Lineage (NCBI taxonomy): Eukaryota > Metazoa > Chordata > Mammalia > Chiroptera > Miniopteridae > Miniopterus > Miniopterus natalensis. The sequence goes on from NC_142086.1 coordinate 34,841,534, forward strand.
GGATCGAGCCTACAACCCGGGCATATGACCTGACTTGGAATCGAACCTCAGCCTCCTGGATCCTAGGTCAGTTCTCAACCCCTGAGCTACACCTAGCTGGGCTGTTTGTTGGTTTATTGATGATAGCCATTCTGACAGGTGTGAGGTGAAATCTCATTGTGATTTTAATCTTCATTTCTCCTATGGCAGAAAGAGAAAGAAACAAGCTCTCTCCTATTTCTTCTTATAAGGGTATTAATCTTATAATGAGGGCTTTATTCTCATGACCTAATTATCTCCCATGGGCCCCATTTCCATATACCATCTCATAGGGGATTATGGTTTCAAGCTATGAATTTGGGGCAGGGAGCAGAAACACACAGTTTATAGCAGAGGGCCTTGAACAGAGAGTTTAGAGTGTGTGTTCTATTTTATTTTATTTTTTAAAATATATTTTTATTGATTTCAGAGAGAGGAAATGAGGGGGGGAGAGAGAGAGAGAGAAACATCAATGATGAGAGAGTCATTGATTGGCTGCTTCCTGCACACCCTTGACTGGGGATGGAGCCCGCAACCCGGGCATGTGCCCTGACCAGGAATTGAACCCCGATCGCCTGGATCCTAGGTTGACGCCCAACCTCTGAGCCATGCCCGGCTGGGCTGTTTGTTCTATTTTAGAGTGCGTGTTTTATTGATTGTGGATGTTTTTAAGAAAACAAAGTAGTAGATGGAAAGTGTAATGACAGGAGTGCTGTAGCAGGATTAATGTGTTTTGGATACAAGACCAATTAGTACAAGATTCAAATACACTGTGAACTAAGGATATGTGTTAAGAAGGTATTACAATAACTCAGGATGGGTTAATGAACACCCAAATTGGAATCATGGCAATGGGAATACAACTTAAGGGAGAGAGAATCAGGACTATATTTGATGGCTGAATTCAGGGAGTTACATTTGGCCGCAGGTTAGGAAGCTGACAGTGAATTTCTGCTGAATATTTTTTGCGGTGCAGAAACAACATTGTAATGTGGTAGTGAAATACGGTGGCTGCTGGCCCCAGATGGTTCAGTTTGTTGCAGTTGTAAATTACTGTATAAATACCTTGCAACAGGAAACTCTGGTGTCAGACACAAATTGTGTAGAACTGAAACAGAGGACATATGGTACTCTCAAAAATAAACATAAACAATTTAACAGGAAGAGAATTTGGCACAAATATATTGATTGGAAGTTAAACAATTCACCTGCATAAAATCATCTACTTGCCCACATCTAATTATGCTGCCAGAGATTAACACTTGCTTTAAAAAACTAACCATAACATTTGCACTTGACAGAGATATAGTTCTCTTCAATTTTATGGATTTAATACATGAAGTCATTTTAAATGTTAGTGGCAAATTGCTGCAATTAGAAAACTATACTCCCACAAATTTTCACCAGAAAAAAATGATTACTGGTAATTTTAAGATTGTATAACCATTCCATTTTACCTGATATGAATATCATAGAACAGCAGAAGGTGGCAAACTTTTCCATAGGAAATATCTTGCTATTCTGAAATTCAGTGAATGCTAGAAATGCATAGGTGTCAAAGTGTGTGCTATACATTTTTTACTGCCATATTTAACCAATGCCTTTACTGCCATCAGTAGCAGCACATTTTTCAACTCTTTGGATTGAAATCTAAAGTGATATAATTTCCAAAAAGTTTAAACTGAAAATGAAGTATGACATTTGTCATAGGGGATAAATGAACAGGAAAGAGAGTAGTGATGTGCACTAAATCTATGGACCTGTGAATGGGCTCAGAATGATATAATTTCTATCATCATGTACTGCTTCCCTGATGACTAGCCCTGGAAGATCCCTAGAGCTGGCTCATGTGACTGATGGGAACTAAAAGAGAGAGAGGGAGGGTGAGAGGGAGAGAAGGAGAGAGAGAGAGAGAGAGAGAGAGAGAGAGAGAGAGAGAGAGAGAGAGGGAACTTCTCCATGAAGTATCCTACAGAAGGGCTGAAAGTTCCAGTGTGAAAGGACTAGTTTTTGTGCCTCAGTATGAACTTCTCTGAACTCTGGCATTCTGATTCTGGAGAGTTATAGTACAGCTGTCTCTCTTCTCTTATTCATGATTTTGCTTCATCAACCCCATACTTTTCAGGGTTTAGAAGATGAGGCCAAGGATTTTTTTTTTTGTACTCTTAGGTTCTCTGTGAGCTCTGAAGGAATGCAGTTAAGAGGGAACAGAGTGAAGCCAACTTAAAGCTGGGTTGGGAAGGGCCCCAAGCCTGGCTTTGGTGTCTTCTTATCTCTCATTTATTGCTTTTCTATGATCCCTTAGTTTGTCTTCCCAGTTTTTATGAACTGAATTGTGTCCGCATCAAATTCTTATGTTAAAGTCCTAACCTCTAATATCTGAAAATGTGACTGTATTTGGAAATAGGGCCTTTAAAGAGGTAAATAAGGTAAAATTCAGTCATTAGTGTGGGCTCTATACAATTTGGCTGGGGTCATTATAAGAAAAAGAAATTTGGATGCACAAAAAGAAACACCAGAGGTGTATGTGAACAGAGGGATGGTCACGTAAAGAAGAAGCAGGGGGTGAGCATCTACAAGCCAAGGAGAGAGCCCTCAGAGGAAACCAACCCTGCTGGCTCCTTGATCTTAGACTTCCAGCCTCCAGAACTGTGAGAAAATAAATCTCTGTTATTTAAGCCACCCTGGATGTAGTATTTTGTTATGGTGGCCCTAGCAAACTTATATACCAGTGTTCTCATGAAACTCAAGGTTCCCCTGCAATTGCCTCATTTAATGCCACCATTATCCCCCCACCTACTTATGGGGCTTTTTCTTTTTTCTTTTCTGGATATAAAGAGTTACTTCAATAAGCTCATTTACAGTAAAATAATTAAATCACAGAATTTTATCATGTCCAGTTGAGCCTTAGTCCTAAGTATTTTTTACCATACACACTTCCTTTTATGACAAATCATCAGAGAACTGTGAATATAAACCAGGTTGCTTTGGCTTCTCATGGTATTACTTTTACTAAACTGTACTTTGGTGTTTGCCATCTGACTGCATCAAACAACTCATTGAAACTCACCATTGTATTTCTTGTAGTAGTGTCAGCATCCCACAGTGACTCCTTGAGAAGGATCATAAGTCAACTAGAATGATCCGATGGATTGCGTTTTTGTGTCCCTGGCCTTCTCTGGTTTCTTTTTCTTTTCCCAAACAATTCTCTTCTCTTAAACTTATATGTAATTTATTTGTTTATGTATACACATTTAAAATAATATATATTTTATTAATTTTGAAATATTGCTTTATTTGACTATATTTTAGGGAGAAGTTTAGCTCAAACTATTTACATGCATTTTTGCTATCAATATCTTTATAATGAGTAGGCAGTTTTCCAAAGAATGTCTACAGAATGTGAGTATGAATTTTGACTCTAAATCCAGTTATTACCATAGCACCTTATTATTTTCAAGCCATAGATCTAGTGACATTCAATGAGGGGCACCACATCTTGTCAGGATCAACCTAACAGAGTCTCTTAATTTACATTCACATGAAATTTACAGGATGGTGGGGGTAGCAGAGCTGAAATATGCAGTAATAGTATCTGAGGCCAGCATATGGAAGTTTACTAAGTATAAGCACCCTAAGCTTACACAGCTCAGCATCAGTAGTTGCTCTATGGCAGGGCTATATGCTGTTTCCCTCCTCTTCTAATGCTTGAAGCTTGGGTCTCTATGTAGAGAGGCTCTTGAATGCTCTTTGGAAAAGAAACTGTACCAGGTCCAATCCATAGTTATGGCCTACCAGCTCCCTGGAAAAGCAAAATCATCTATCCCTATAAGTCAAATAATAGACCAATGCAGACACCCACCTATATGGCATAATACCCCGACTCCAAGAAGTATGTGGTGGTGTAGTATTAATATTAATAGGAAACTAGTAGAATATAATGGAATTCACTTTTAGCCTTAGGCTGCTGGAGATATGGCCATTACATCTTCACTTCCATTGAGTTCTTTTTGAGATATACACTTAATACTTCCATGTGTGACGTCATTAGGAAAGTCATCCTATGCTACACATACTCATTTGCATCATGTTAGGAAGTCGGTGCTCTTATAAGTTCTATTGGTATACATTCATAATCTCTAAAAGTAACCACTTGCTATACTGCTTTTTATAGTTTTAATTTTTATCCAAGTTATAGGTGCATAAAGTTTAAAGAGACATAATTTTTACAAGATTGGTTGTGAAAATCTGCAGTCTACATCCCTTACTCTTACTTTTGGTGGATTATTTTAGGATATATTTCTAAGTCACGTACTTTATTGCTATTCATTGGCTTATCAATTTAAGCATGACCAGTTGATTTCCACCTATGGAGCTTGCAGCTTCAGCTCTCACCATTTCCATTCTCCACCGCACACGTGCCACTTCCCAGCCCACATTCTTTCGATAGAGTTTAACACATGAAAGTTGAGCCATGTAGTGAATTTTGATTTTCCCTGGAGATTATAATTGTTTGAATATTCTCTTAAGGTGTTGAGATACATCAGGTGCATCAATTTCACCTTCCTGATGAAATCTCTCTCTGAAGAGCTTTCTGTCCTCCTCCAGTCTGAATTGTTTTCCTTCTTTGCCAGGGCACAGCTGTTATTATAGAAACTTCCTTCATCATCATCTGGGAATTTCCCCCCCCTCTCTAGTGAGAATGCAGTTTTCCCTTTGCTTCTTACCTTCCTCTTTCTTGTCTTACACCTTCATTTTAGTGAAGCTCATCCTCCTGTAGATTTCTGAGAAGGGGGAGAAACTTCCAAAATCCTGCATATCCAAAATGGTTTTTACCTTCACATTTAATTTTGAATTTGGCTGGGTACATAACTCCTTCCTTCTGTATTTTAAAGTTATTGCTATATATCTTTAAGGTTCCAGTCGTAGCTCTTGAAGTGTGATGATACTGTTTGTATGTGACCTGCTTTTTACTATTCTCTTTGTCATCAGAGCTCTGAAGTTTTATGATAATATACGTCAGTGTAGTATAATTGAAGCTACTGTCCTGCATTTTTTCAATCTGAAAAAGCATAAAAAATGTCCTTTAATTCTGAGACTTTTTTGGGAAAATTTTCTTATTTTCTTCCTTATTTTTCTGTTTCTCTTTCTGTGATTTCCTTTTTAAAATGAAGATCTAAATGTTTATTAATTACAATAGAATATAAAATCACAAAGTTTGCCATTATTCAGTCATTATACCTTCTGAACTCGTTCTAATCACTTTTTGTAATTTTTCTTCTCTTTTCTTTTTTGCTTTTCTGTATGAGAATTTTGCTAAATTTTATTTTTCAACACTTCTACTGAGTTTTCCACTTCTGTAATCATATGCTTAATTTCAAAGAGCTCTTTTGTTGTTTTGTTTTGTTTTTGGAATGCTCCTAATAGCACTATTTTAGTCTTTATGGATGCGGTAGATTATTTTTTTGTCTTGTTAAATATACTAATGACTTTTACATTTTATTCTCTTTGTGTAGTCCTTGTTTTTCCCAAGGTCGTTATCTTTTGCATGAGAGGCTTACTCAGATATTTGCTGTTCCTATTTAAAATTAGGGGTCCAAAAAGCCATTTAAGAGGTCTGAGGGTGAAGTTAGGGTTTGTGCACCCTGAGTTTTGCTGGAAGTGATATGCCTGGATTTTTTCAGGGTGAACCTTTGATGTTAGTATCTTCCAAGTCTTTCCTCTTAAGAAGAGAGATTCTCCAAAGAAGACCCTCTGAAGCTTCTACATGGAGGTAGTAGACCTAGCACTGATAATGTTCTCAGACATGGGTAGGGAGAGTGAACTGGGGGCCTAAGAATCCAGTAAGCATTTAGTACTTAATCTCTCTGTATTTGGTATTATACGTCTATCCTCAACTGTTCAACTGTTTCTGATACCCCCAAATCCAGAGGCTCTGTCTTATAACTTCTCTAATAAATAAAACGTCAGTGTTTTGGTAAGATAGGAGAGAGGATCTGAAAAACTATTGTTCCAAGTAATCCTCCTTGTTTTGGGATACATTTTTAAAATCATCATTTAAAAAATATGTTTTTATTGATTTTTTAGAGAGAAGGGAGAGGGAGAGAGAAACATCAATGTGGGAAAGAAACATTAATGGGTTGCCTCCCGCATGCATCCCAACTGGGGATCGAACCCTCAGCCTAGGCACGTGTCCTGACTGGGAATCAAACCAGTGACCTTTCAGGGCATGGGATGGTGCTCAGCCAGCTGAGCCACACTGGCCAGAGCTTTACTCATCATTTTTAAAGTCAACTGTTGCCATGAATTCCTGAGTCTTTTGAGAAGTCTGTTGAATAAATAAGATTTACTTTTAGCATTATCCCCTAGTGTTTTTCAGGTAGTTTATGTCATTACCACTAGCCTATCTATTCCAAAATTCTGCTGTTATTACCTCCTGTTCTCCCATCTTCTCTTATGTGTTAAAGTCTCTGTTCTATTCTTTTAGGGGGCTTTGAGGAGAAATCGAACTTGCGTGCTCAATTTTCCACTCTAATAATAGAAGTGTCAACATTTATTTGTTACCTATTACCCTCTTATTATAGTGTATATCTTTCTGTATGCTACCTTAAATTCATTTTTTAAAAGGAGGAAAAAGGAATAAAGTAAATAGACTACCTCAATTAGAATGCTACAGATGTCTAAACTTTGACCATATAAAAACTAATCTTTTGGTTTAGTGCTGCATTATGAAACTGCGAATTACTATTAATTTAATTCTTTGAAACTCACCTTATTTCCAGGTTTTTGAAGCACACCCCAAGACCCCCTTTTATGTGCCCCCAATGGCAACAGTTCTTACTTCATTCATCCTGGAGGTGGCTTTCCTAAAGTACGTGTCTAGTGGCCTAGTGGCACCTCATTTTTAGTCAGGCAAATGGACTTTCCTCCTGGAAGAAATCCAGGGAGTGGAGCCAAAGTATGCTCTAAATTCAGCTGTGCCAAAAATGCTTCACTTTGAGATATGAGCTGCTTTGAAACAGTAGGAACTTGGTTGTATTAGAAAATGACATGAGCATAGTGGATTTTTAAAAAGCCCTTTTAAAGTGTGCTCTCACTAACAACCAGAGGCCTGGCCATTCTCTTAGCATCCCGTGTGCGGAGGTTTTAAATGAACGACACACGTCGTCTGTGCAGTGAGGTGTGCATTGTGCTGAGCTGTCTCAGGTCGGTCATGTGTGAGAAAACTTCCTAGAGATGCTCTATATTCAAAGGAAAAAAATATTTCTGAGAAGTCAGTCCTAACTCATGGCTGACCCTGTGTAGCCATTTGTTTGCTTCTTGTTTAGAATATGGCTTAACTGTATTATCTGCTGGTTTGGTCTATCTGAGATTAATGTATAAAAAAGGCATTTTTAAGCAGAAAGCACCACATAATGTTTATTATTTTCTTACATTTATTACTTTCTAAGCTGAACTTTGAAGCCTGTTTTAATTTATGTACATTACGTTAAAAAGCTACATTTGGAAAAGGGAATGAAAAATTATTTCACTTAATAGGCTTTGGGTTCAATCGGTTCTCTAAAATTGTGTTTTTAAGATGCTGTGGTGGTCCAGACTCCTGTTGGCATCTACATCAATGTGGAAGTGGCTGTGTTAAAAGAATCAGGAAACAAGCACCTGGGCTTTCAGACCTCCCCTCATCTGAAATGTGAGTTTTTGAATGAAAGAAACTTAGCAGGCAAATTTTTATCCACAAGTACCAAACAATGAATCAAGATGAATGCAAACATTTAAGATTTTGCTAAATTGATCTGGGCAACAGTTACTTGGATAAACAATTGCCACTACTGGGTGTCCTGAAGGGATGAAATGACTTTAATGTACTATATATGGTATTTGTCTGTTTGTAATGTAATCATTCTAGTGAGGGTCCAGTGGTCTTTTACTTAAATTTAATTTCAATCTCCCAGTTACTAATAATGTTGAGCATCTTTCATGTACCTACTAACTATCTAAATCTTTTCTTTAGTGAAGTGTCTGTTCAAATATAGTACCCATTATTTTTTGATTATTTGTTTATCTCCTAATTATGGGTTATAAGAATTATTTATATATTCTAGATACAGCCCTTTATAAGATACATGTTTATGGTTTTCTCCTAGTTTGTGGCTTGTCTTTTTATTTTCTTATCAGTGTCTTTTAAAGAGTAAAATATTTTAATTTGATAAAGTTCAAATTACCATTTTTTAAAAAGGGTTTGGCTATTTTTTTCCTTTAAAAAAAAATCTTTTCCTAATGCAAGGTCACTACCAAGTTGTTGTTTTTTCTAGAAGTATTATATTTCATATTTTGAGTTAATTTTCGTATTTGGTGTGAGGTAAAGTTTGAGGTGCATATTTTTTGGCATATGAATATTCCAATTCAATGGGGAAAGGATAGTCTTTTAAATAAGTGAACTAGTTCACATGTGTTCAGGAGAATCAGGATGATGAGTTCTTTTTTTTCTTTTTAAATATATCTTTATTGATTTCAGAGAGAGGAAAGGAGAGGAAGAGAGAGAGATAGAAACATCAATGATGAGAGAGTCATTGATCGGCTGCAGCCCTCAACCCGGGCATGTGCCCTGACTGGGAATCGAACCCCGATCGCCTGGATCCTAGGTCGACGCTCAACCGCTGAGCCCCGCTCGGCCGGGCAGGATGCTGAGTTCTTGAGGTAAGCTGTGAAAGAATACATCCTGTCGCATAAGGCAGTGTGTCACAGCACTGCACTGGGCTCATACTCATGGATATAAATCTGGCTGTATACCTCTCTGATATATATATTATGTACCTAAATATATAAATTATATTTTCTTTAATGTGTCCATCTGTTTGCTCCTTGATTAGAATAAGGCTTAACTGTATGATCTTGAGGATATAACCTAACCCATCTGTACCTTGGTTTCCCCATCAATAATGTGAGGATCAAAATCCTGTCTGCCTCATAAAGTTCTTAAAGGAGTGAAACAAACAATGCACCTAAGCTCTCAAGTATTAGACGTTATTAAGAGCAGCTGTTCCTTCCCAGTGAATGTCCTAAGCAGCTAGCTCACTCAGGCAGGAACAAGTACTCACCGGATCATTCAAAGTCATGTTTTTGTCTCATGTGTTCCCTCTGAGCAGTAAGAATGTCAGCACACATATCCAGTTACTTTCCTGTGATTAATAATTCTGGAAGTGGCTCTTCTATCTCAGTAGTTTACAAAGACATCGAAAATGATTAATTGAGAACAACTAAATTCACATCATGAAATTTATTATATACAGATTACTGCAGTTCACTTAAGCATAATAAACAGTTAAAAATGATATCCAGATAAATTTATTCCCCCTTCATATTTTTTACCAATTATT